>NW_028318550.1:0-74244 GCF_062004578.1 Staurois parvus | reverse complement strand
CCCCATCGTTGGTGTCAGCGGGAGGAACAGTGCCCCATCGTTGGTGTCAGCGGGAGGAACAGTGCCCCATCGTTGGTGTCAGTGGGGAGGATTAGTGCCCCATCGTTGGTGCCAGTGGGGAGGAATAGTGCCCCATCGTTTCCCCATCGTTGGTGTCAGTGGGGAGGAATAGTTTCTCATCTTTGGTGTCAGTGGGGAGGAATATTGCCCCATCGTTGGTGTCAGTAGAAGGAATAGTGCCCCTTCGTTGGTGTCAGTGGGGAGGAATAGTGCCCCATCTTTGGTGTCAGTGGGGAGGAATAGTGCCCCATCGTTGGTGCCACTGGGGAGGAATAGTGCCCCATCTTTGGTGCCAGTGGGGAGGATTAGTGCCCCATCTTTGGTGCCAGTGGGGAGGATTAGTGCCCCATCGTTGGTGCCAGTGGGGAGGAATAGTGCCCCATCGTTTCCCCATCGTTGGTGTCAGTGGGGAGGAATAGTTTCTCATCTTTGGTGTCAATGGGGAGGAATATTGCCCCATCGTTGGTGTCAGTAGAAGGAATAGTGCCCCTTCGTTGGTGTCAGTGGGGAGGAATAGTGCCCCATCTTTGGTGTCAGTGGGGAGGAATAGTGCCCCATCGTTGGTGCCACTGGGGAGGAATAGTGCCCCATCTTTGGTGCCAGTGGGGAGGATTAGTGCCCCATCTTTGGTGCCAGTGGGGAGGATTAGTGCCCCATCGTTGGTGCCAGTGGGGAGGAATAGTGCCCCATCGTTTCCCCATCGTTGGTGTCAGTGGGGAGGAATAGTTTCTCATCTTTGGTGTCAGTGGGGAGGAATATTGCCCCATCGTTGGTGTCAGTCGAAGGAATAGTGCCCCTTCGTTGGTGCCAGTGGGGAGGAACAGTGCCCCATCGTTGGTGCCAGTGGGGAGGAACAGTGCCCCATCGTTGGTGCCAGTGGGGAGGAACAGTGCCCCATCGTTGGTGCCAGTGGGGAGGAACAGTGCCCCATCGTTGGTGCCAGTGGGGAGGAACAGTGCCCCATCGTTGGTGCCAGTGGGGAGGAACAGTGCCCCATCGTTGGTGCCAGTGGGGAGGAACAGTGCCCCATCGTTGGTGCCAGTGGGGAGGAACAGTGCCCCATCGTTGGTGCCAGTGGGGAGGAACAGTGCCCCATCGTTGGTGCCAGTGGGGAGGAACAGTGCCCCATCGTTGGTGCCAGTGGGGAGGATTAGTGCCCCATCGTTGGTGCCAGTGGGGAGGATTAGTGCCCCATCGTTGGTGCCAGTGGGGAGGATTAGTGCCCCATCGTTGGTGCCAGTGGGGAGGATTAGTGCCCCATCGTTGGTGCCAGTGGGGAGGATTAGTGCCCCATCGTTGGTGCCAGTGGGGAGGATTAGTGCCCCATCGTTGGTGCCAGTGGGGAGGATTAGTGCCCCATCGTTGGTGCCAGTGGGGAGGATTAGTGCCCCATCGTTGGTGCCAGTGGGGAGGATTAGTGCCCCATCGTTGGTGCCAGTGGGGAGGAATAGTGCCCCATCGTTTCCCCATCGTTGGTGTCAGTGGGGAGGAATAGTGCCCCATCTTTGGTGTCAGTGGGGGGGAATAGTGCCCCATCGTTTCCCCTTCGTTGGTGTCAGTGGGGGGGAATTGCGCCCCACCGCTGGTGCCAGTGGGGGCGAATTGCGCCCCACCGCTGGTGCCAGTGGGGGGCGAATTGCGCCCCACCGCTGGTGCCAGTGGGGGGGGGGAATTGCGCCCCACCGCTGGTGCCAGTGGGGGGGGGAATTGCGCCCCACCGCTGGTGCCAGTGGGGGGGGGAATTGCGCCCCACCGCTGGTGCCAGTGGGGGGGGGAATTGCGCCCCACCGCTGGTGCCAGTGGGGGGGGGAATTGCGCCCCACCGCTGGTGCCAGTGGGGGGGGGGAATTGCGCCCCACCGCTGGTGCCAGTGGGGGGGGGGAATTGCGCCCCATCGTTGGTGCCAGTGGGGGGGGGAATTGCGCCCCATCGTTGGTGCCAGTGGGGGGGGGAATTGCGCCCCATCGTTGGTGCCAGTGGGGGGGGGAATTGCGCCCCATCGTTGGTGCCAGTGGGGGGGGAATTGCGCCCCATCGTTGGTGCCAGTGGGGGGGGAATTGCGCCCCATCGTTGGTGCCAGTGGGGGGGGGAATTGCGCCCCATCGTTGGTGCCAGTGGGGGGGGGAATTGCGCCCCATCGTTGGTGCCAGTGGGGGGGGGAATTGCGCCCCATCGTTGGTGCCAGTGGGGGGGGAATTGCGCCCCATCGTTGGTGCCAGTGGGGGGGGGAATTGCGCCCCATCGTTGGTGCCAGTGGGGGGGGGGAATTGCGCCCCATCGTTGGTGCCAGTGGGGGGGGGAATTGCGCCCCATCGTTGGTGCCAGTGGGGGGGGGAATTGCGCCCCATCGTTGGTGCCAGTGGGGGGGGGAATTGCGCCCCATCGTTGGTGCCAGTGGGGGGGGGAATTGCGCCCCATCGTTGGTGCCAGTGGGGGGGGGAATTGCGCCCCATCGTTGGTGCCAGTGGGGGGGGGAATTGCGCCCCATCGTTGGTGCCAGTGGGGGGGGGAATTGCGCCCCATCGTTGGTGCCAGTGGGGGGGGGAATTGCGCCCCATCGTTGGTGCCAGTGGGGGGGGGAATTGCGCCCCATCGTTGGTGCCAGTGGGGGGGGGAATTGCGCCCCATCGTTGGTGCCAGTGGGGGGGGGAATTGCGCCCCATCGTTGGTGCCAGTGGGGGGGGGGAATTGCGCCCCATCGTTGGTGCCAGTGGGGGGGGGAATTGCGCCCCATCGTTGGTGCCAGTGGGGGGGGAATTGCGCCCCATCGTTGGTGCCAGTGGGGGGGGGAATTGCGCCCCATCGTTGGTGCCAGTGGGGGGGGGAATTGCGCCCCATCGTTGGTGCCAGTGGGGGGGGGAATTGCGCCCCATCGTTGGTGCCAGTGGGGGGGGGAATTGCGCCCCATCGTTGGTGCCAGTGGGGGGGGGAATTGCGCCCCATCGTTGGTGCCAGTGGGGGGGGGAATTGCGCCCCATCGTTGGTGCCAGTGGGGGGGGGAATTGCGCCCCATCGTTGGTGCCAGTGGGGGGGGGAATTGCGCCCCATCGTTGGTGCCAGTGGGGGGGGGAATTGCGCCCCATCGTTGGTGCCAGTGGGGGGGGGAATTGCGCCCCATCGTTGGTGCCAGTGGGGGGGGAATTGCGCCCCATCGTTGGTGCCAGTGGGGGGGGGAATTGCGCCCCATCGTTGGTGCCAGTGGGGGGGGGAATTGCGCCCCATCGTTGGTGTCAGTGGGGGGGGGAATTGCGCCCCATCGTTGGTGTCAGTGGGGGGGGGAATTGCGCCCCATCGTTGGTGTCAGTGGGGGGGGGAATTGCGCCCCATCGTTGGTGTCAGTGGGGGGGGGAATTGCGCCCCATCGTTGGTGTCAGTGGGGGGGGGAATTGCGCCCCATCGTTGGTGTCAGTGGGGGGGGGAATTGCGCCCCATCGTTGGTGTCAGTGGGGGGGGGAATTGCGCCCCATCGTTGGTGTCAGTGGGGGGGGAATTGCGCCCCATCGTTGGTGTCAGTGGGGGGGGAATTGCGCCCCATCGTTGGTGTCAGTGGGGGGGGAATTGCGCCCCATCGTTGGTGTCAGTGGGGGGGGAATTGCGCCCCATCGTTGGTGTCAGTGGGGGGGGAATTGCGCCCCATCGTTGGTGTCAGTGGGGGGGGAATTGCGCCCCATCGTTGGTGTCAGTGGGGGGGGAATTGCGCCCCATCGTTGGTGTCAGTGGGGGGGGAATTGCGCCCCATCGTTGGTGTCAGTGGGGGGGGGAATTGCGCCCCATCGTTGGTGTCAGTGGGGGGGAATTGCGCCCCATCGTTGGTGTCAGTGGGGGGGGGAATTGCGCCCCATCGTTGGTGTCAGTGGGGGGGGAATTGCGCCCCATCGTTGGTGTCAGTGGGGGGGGAATTGCGCCCCATCGTTGGTGTCAGTGGGGGGGGAATTGCGCCCCATCGTTGGTGTCAGTGGGGGGGGAATTGCGCCCCATCGTTGGTGTCAGTGGGGGGGGAATTGCGCCCCATCGTTGGTGTCAGTGGGGGGGGAATTGCGCCCCATCGTTGGTGTCAGTGGGGGGGGAATTGCGCCCCATCGTTGGTGTCAGTGGGGGGGGAATTGCGCCCCATCGTTGGTGTCAGTGGGGGGGGAATTGCGCCCCATCGTTGGTGTCAGTGGGGGGGGAATTGCGCCCCATCGTTGGTGTCAGTGGGGGGGGAATTGCGCCCCATCGTTGGTGTCAGTGGGGGGGAATTGCGCCCCATCGTTGGTGTCAGTGGGGGGGAATTGCGCCCCATCGTTGGTGTCAGTGGGGGGGAATTGCGCCCCATCGTTGGTGTCAGTGGGGGGGAATTGCGCCCCATCGTTGGTGTCAGTGGGGGGGGAATTGCGCCCCATCGTTGGTGTCAGTGGGGGGGGAATTGCGCCCCATCGTTGGTGTCAGTGGGGGGGGAATTGCGCCCCATCGTTGGTGTCAGTGGGGGGGGAATTGCGCCCCATCGTTGGTGTCAGTGGGGGGGGAATTGCGCCCCATCGTTGGTGTCAGTGGGGGGGGAATTGCGCCCCATCGTTGGTGTCAGTGGGGGGGGAATTGCGCCCCATCGTTGGTGTCAGTGGGGGGGGAATTGCGCCCCATCGTTGGTGTCAGTGGGGGGGGAATTGCGCCCCATCGTTGGTGTCAGTGGGGGGGGAATTGCGCCCCATCGTTGGTGTCAGTGGGGGGGGAATTGCGCCCCATCGTTGGTGTCAGTGGGGGGGGAATTGCGCCCCATCGTTGGTGTCAGTGGGGGGGGAATTGCGCCCCATCGTTGGTGTCAGTGGGGGGGGAATTGCGCCCCATCGTTGGTGTCAGTGGGGGGGGAATTGCGCCCCATCGTTGGTGTCAGTGGGGGGGGAATTGCGCCCCATCGTTGGTGTCAGTGGGGGGGGAATTGCGCCCCATCGTTGGTGTCAGTGGGGGGGGAATTGCGCCCCATCGTTGGTGTCAGTGGGGGGGGAATTGCGCCCCATCGTTGGTGTCAGTGGGGGGGGAATTGCGCCCCATCGTTGGTGTCAGTGGGGGGGGAATTGCGCCCCATCGTTGGTGTCAGTGGGGGGGGAATTGCGCCCCATCGTTGGTGTCAGTGGGGGGGGAATTGCGCCCCATCGTTGGTGTCAGTGGGGGGGGAATTGCGCCCCATCGTTGGTGTCAGTGGGGGGGGAATTGCGCCCCATCGTTGGTGTCAGTGGGGGGGAATTGCGCCCCATCGTTGGTGTCAGTGGGGGGGGAATTGCGCCCCATCGTTGGTGTCAGTGGGGGGGGAATTGCGCCCCATCGTTGGTGTCAGTGGGGGGGGAATTGCGCCCCATCGTTGGTGTCAGTGGGGGGGGAATTGCGCCCCATCGTTGGTGTCAGTGGGGGGGGAATTGCGCCCCATCGTTGGTGTCAGTGGGGGGGGAATTGCGCCCCATCGTTGGTGTCAGTGGGGGGGGAATTGCGCCCCATCGTTGGTGTCAGTGGGGGGGGAATTGCGCCCCATCGTTGGTGTCAGTGGGGGGGGAATTGCGCCCCATCGTTGGTGTCAGTGGGGGGGGAATTGCGCCCCATCGTTGGTGTCAGTGGGGGGGGAATTGCGCCCCATCGTTGGTGTCAGTGGGGGGGGAATTGCGCCCCATCGTTGGTGTCAGTGGGGGGGGAATTGCGCCCCATCGTTGGTGTCAGTGGGGGGGGAATTGCGCCCCATCGTTGGTGTCAGTGGGGGGGGAATTGCGCCCCATCGTTGGTGTCAGTGGGGGGGGAATTGCGCCCCATCGTTGGTGTCAGTGGGGGGGGAATTGCGCCCCATCGTTGGTGTCAGTGGGGGGGAATTGCGCCCCATCGTTGGTGTCAGTGGGGGGGGGAATTGCGCCCCATCGTTGGTGTCAGTGGGGGGGGAATTGCGCCCCATCGTTGGTGTCAGTGGGGGGGGAATTGCGCCCCATCGTTGGTGTCAGTGGGGGGGGAATTGCGCCCCATCGTTGGTGTCAGTGGGGGGGGAATTGCGCCCCATCGTTGGTGTCAGTGGGGGGGGAATTGCGCCCCATCGTTGGTGTCAGTGGGGGGGGAATTGCGCCCCATCGTTGGTGTCAGTGGGGGGGGAATTGCGCCCCATCGTTGGTGTCAGTGGGGGGGGAATTGCGCCCCATCGTTGGTGTCAGTGGGGGGGAATTGCGCCCCATCGTTGGTGTCAGTGGGGGGGAATTGCGCCCCATCGTTGGTGTCAGTGGGGGGGAATTGCGCCCCATCGTTGGTGTCAGTGGGGGGGGAATAGCGCCCCATCGTTGCAAAGCATTAGTTAACATTACTATAATCATAAAACATCTAAAAATATATAATAATAAATTTTTTTTTTTTTTTGGTTTTTAAATTTTTTTTTTGTTTTTTTTTTGTTTTTTTCTCAAAGCATTAATACAATAACTACTTAAAGGCTAAAACAGATAAACATGTAACATATATAATATAAATATTAAAAATAATATATAAAGAATTTAAAAATATATACACTGTACACAGTAACAGTTCCCATTTACATTACCTGCACCCTGAGGAATACAATGACATGCAAGTCTACATCACCATTTTCATCTATTTCATATCCAAACTGGATGTCTTCAATCATGACTTCCTGTATGTCCTCAGGGAGGAGTGGCTGGTCGTCCTGCTGGTTGGGAATAGCAGTCCTGCAGATTGGACAGGTGGCGCTCTCTTCAAGCCATCGGTGGATACAGCTGGTGTGGAACTCGTGAGCGCAGGCCAGGATGGTCGTGTCCTCTCCATCTTCATAACCTGCCAAACAGATGGGACAGAGAATTACCTCCTCCTCGGCGCGCTGCTCCATGGCTGGGGGGTGCTCAGGGGCCCCGGCGCGCTGTTCCATGGCCGGTGGTGGAGGGTGCTCAGGGGCCCGGGCTCGCTCTCTTGGTGAACGGCTGCGGTGGGTGGAGGCCTCCTCCCGTCTCCGATGACGTTGGACCCTGGACCTCGTCCGATGGGCGATCGGAGACCCTCCGTTCACCTGATGTGAAGACCTTCCACGGGATGGGCGTCGTGAAGGTCGTGGCATCGTGATGGTGCTGGATGACCTCAAAGTGGCTAAAAATATAAATATTTCCCACTACTAAAGAATAATATAATGATATCAGCAATAGAAATGCTAATGATCGCAGTCAGTTGCAGGAGAACCGCTCTGACGATCTGTATCGCTCAACAACCAGAAAGGAAGTGAGGTCAGAGGCAGCCTGGAGGCGGAGCTAATCACTCTGCCAATCAGAGCCCTGGAGGTGGAGCTAATCACTCTGCCAATCACAGCGTCACTTTTCGGGCCTACATATTTTTACTGAAAACCAAACTAAATCTGCTATTTTATTGATTTTCCCATAGAATGAATCAGTGTTGTGGTGACTTTAGTGGGTTTTCCTAAATTCTGCCTCCAGATGTCACTGTGCCTGTATGTGTTCCATGGCGGTAATACCGCTCCCCGCCATAGGTGTCTCCCTTCCCAATCAGCTCCATTAAACGTTATAGACATGGCTTTCCTTCGGCAGCCATCTTTTGATGTCACAGAGAGTAATAGGAGCCCGAGGAGGGATGGAGGAGACAGACGGGAGCTGAGAGAAACGGGGTCCGGGGTGGGCAAGATGGAGACCGGGGGAGCCCAGGTGAGGAGAAGGCCGGGGGTGGGGAGGAGGAAGAGGCTGAGGGAGTGCTGGATGATGTGGGGGGGATTTTATCTATTGAGAGACAAATAAATGATGGGGGGGGGACATACCTGGAGCTTCGACCCCCCCAGTGTAACCTCAACTGCCCCCCCCCCCCAGTTTTACCAAACCTGCCCCCCCCAGTGTTTCTGCCCCCCCTCAGTGTTACCACAACTGCCCCCACCTTCCCCCAGTCTTTCTGCCCCTCTGTTTTACCACAACTTCCCCAATGGCCCCCCACCCAGTTTTTCTGTGCCCCCCCGTATTACAATTTCCCCCCACACTGCTTCTGCCCCCCCAGTGTTTCTACAAGCGCCCCCACCTTCTCCCCGAGTCTTTCTGCCCCCCCCCGTTTTACCACAACTTCCCCAATGCCCCTTCCCCAGTGTTTTTGCCCTCCTCCCCAGTGTTACAACTGCCCCCATCCCCCCCGTGTTTCTGCCCCCCCTAGTGTTACAACTGCCCCCATCCTCCCCCCCCCCCGTGTTACCACAACTGTCCACATCCCCGACAGTGTTCCCGCCCCCCCCCCCGTTACAACAACTACCCACATCCCCCTTCCTCCCAGTGTTTCTTCCCTCCACCCCAGTGTTTCTGCCCCCCCCGTGTTACAACAACTTCCCCCATTCCCCCCCCCAGTGTTTCTGCCCCCCCCCCCCGTGTTACAACAACTTCCCCCATCCCCCCCTAGTCTTTCTGCTCCCTCCGTGTTTCAACAATTTCCCCCATCCTGCCAGTGTTTCTTCCCCCCCCCCGTGTTACAACAACTTCTTCCATCCCCCCCCCCCCCCCAGTGTTTCTGCCCCCCCCCGTGTTACAACAACTTCCCCCATCCCCCCCCCCCCAGTCTTTCTGCTCCCTCCGTGTTTCAACAATTTCCCCCATCCCGCCAGTGTTTCTGCCCCCCCCCCTGTGTTACAACAACTTCCCCCATTCCCCCCCCCCAGTTTTTCTGCCCCCCCCCCCCCCATGTTACAACAACTTCCCCCATTCTCCCCAGTGTATCTGCCCCCCATGTTACCACAACTTCCCCCATCCCCCCCCCAGTGTTCCTACAACTGCCCCCATCCCCCCAGTGTATCTGCCCCCCCATGTTACCACAACTTCCCCCATCCCCCCCCAGTGATACCACAACTGCCCCCATCCCCCCAGTGTATCTGTCCTCCACCCCAGTGTTTCTGCCCCCCCATGTTACCACAACTTCCCCCATCCCCCCCCCCCAGTGTTACCACAACTGCCCCCATCCCCCCAGTGTATCTGTCCTCCACCCCAGTATTTCTGCCCCCCCAGTGTTACTACAACTTCCCCCATCCCCCCCTCCAGTGTTTCTGCCCCCCCCCCATGCCTGCACAGAATACATCTCATTTCTCTCCATGTATTCATTCTATAGTACCCCAGCATTGTGCAGAAACCCCCCCAATAATCCCCCCAGCAGCTGTGCCAGACCCCCCCCCCCCCATATCAGCCATTCATAAAGGAAATGAATACAGAGCTATAATCCCCCAAATATCACTTCCCCGCCCCTCCCCCACTCTTCATAAAGAGATCCGTGTCATACAATCACTGAGGAATACTGAAAACAAATCTAAATATTAAAAGAAATGAAATAAGTAAAGGAAAGTCATGTTTAGATTTGGATGGAGTGGAGATGATTGGAGCCCCTGTCAGTGTTTATTGCTGTCTGTGCCCCCATTGTTGGGGAGATCCCCCCTCTCTGTTTGTCCTGTTTACCATCATCATCCAAAGTGAATGGGAAAGACGATCCCACATTTTGGGTTGTCCCCAGAAAAGTGATAGAGGGGAAATCTTCCGATGGGGACACTAGTTCTGGTGATCTGGGGGGTCCAGTTTGCATGGATTTCCTCTCACTTCCTGTTATGGACACATGGACGGTGCTGACCAATCAGAAGCCGCCTTGCCCGGACTGTCATCGCTGCAAGGAGAGAATAGATAGTTGTGGGGATTTCAAATCTGCAGACCTGTGAAGCGGCTTTCTCTCCTCTCCTTGCAGCGATGACAGTACGGGCGAGATGGCACAGGGGGGTGGAAATGTTTGATAAACGACGTGTCCAGGGACTAAATCGGGGCCCCAATCTACTTGTCCCTCATGACAATCTACTTGTTTTAAAAGCAAAAGAGACTTTATGGCGACTTAAACGTGTCATATTTTTAACATTGCGCTGTTTATCTCCTCCCCCTCCCCCCCCCTCTCTCCAGCACTGCACCCGGGGACTAGCAAGGAGGAGAGAGACCTTGCAGTGTACTGAGCACCGATTGGCTGCTCGTCAGGAATGGGTGGGTCAGGGCTTATACTTTATCCCTTTGGCTGCCAGAGACGTTTTTGCCATTTTTGCACACATTTAAAAAATCATTTTAAGCCTGAAGATGGCATAACACCCAAATATATATTTCCTGAAAGCAGAGACCCTAGAGAATAAAATAGTGGTAGTTCCAATTTTTTATGTCCCATATTATCGCAAAATTTCAGTAAAAAATACAAGTATGTTAATTTTAGGGCACAAAAAAAGCAATAAATGACCCTATTTTCTGTAAAATCTAAAAGCCGAGGTTGCAGCGAATAAATAGATATCCAACTTGTCATCCTTAAATTTGTGCGCACTTGTGAAATGGCGAGGAGCTTCAGTACCCTGTATTTTCTATAGGTGACACTTTTAAAGCTCCTTTATAGGTCACCAGTTTAGTATTACGGAGGAGGTCTGGTGCTAGAATTATCGCTCTCATTCTGGCGTGCGCGGCGATATGTAACGTATCGCAATCGACGGTTTGATGCGTAGGCGTCCCAGCGTGTGCTTTTACGTTTTGTACGTTTTTGTATGTGTGGGGGTGCCGGCCTTTTTGGGGGGATGGCATGTGCTTGGGTGTAACTTTCATTGTTTATAATTGTAAAAAAAAAGTTTTTTTTTAATCACGGGGACAACTTCCCCTATGTGATGATTTTTGGTGACAGGTTCTCTTCGAGACATCCAAGGTCTAAAAGACTCTGGATGTCTCCCCTCTGTTCCTATGGGGATTGCTCTACAATCTCTCAACGGGGACCCGGAAGTGACATCATAACGTCACTTCCGAGTCAGCACAAGAAGGGGAGGGGACTCGTCCGCTCTTCTCCCTCCCCTCTACCCAACGGGGAGAGCACACGACGGGGGTGCGGAGAGGCTGGCACTGTGCAACGCAGTCAACAGCAGCGCTGCCACCTATTGCCTCACCTGACAGGTGAGCCCTGCTGCTTGCCCGCAGCAGACCTAAAGGTAGAATGAAACTACCTGCCCAGCGCCCGGAACTACATGTCCCGGGCGTCAGGAGATAGGAATCCAACATCCCTGTGGCATCTGATTGGTCAGCACCGTCCATGTGACATCAATAGTCCTCTAGCCTGAACTGTCATTGCTGCAAGGTGAGGAGAGAAATCGGCAGGGATTTCAGATGTCGGCGTCTTTGTCTCCTCTCCTACCGCTGAGAATATGGAGTATCTGCCACCATGGTATACATCCCCACATGCCCACTCTCCGCTGCGGGAAAACTCCCTTCACCGCTCCTGTCCAGTGGGGAAACCGCATTTGTTTTGGACAGAAATTGCATTCCTGTTCACATTGCATGCTGGTCTTTGTGGTGCAATTTGTGTTCATACATTTTGTATTGACGCACATCGCACCACAAAGTATCGGCAATCGGTATCGGCGAGTACTTGACCGAAAGTATCGGTACTGGCCGATCAGAAAATGGTATCGGTGCATCCCTGCTTTCTAACCTGCATGCTGGCTTCAAGTTGGTGTTTCAAAGTATGGATTCTAGAGACAGCCAGGCAAATAGCATTTTCAGAGTGTTCCATAATGATCTCCATATTGTTTCATGCATTCGTTTCCTTCAAAGTCTACCTGTCATGAGAAGTATGGGTCTGCTTTTGTGGCCATTGTTGGTCTTCTGAAAATGCTATGTGCCTGGTAGTTTGGCTTCAATGCCTGGAACAAGCATGCTGTGAATGTCAGAAAACTGTTAGAATTCCTCATCTCTGTACTTGTGAAGGATGATCCAAAGTATCATGGCGGGTACTACAATTCTCAGAAGAAAGGGTCACCTCGATATGTTCCTCAGGGTTTCCTTTGAAGCTGAAGTCTTTCCATCCCCATCAACATGCTGATGAGTTTTAAAAGGAAACTTTCTGTTTTCACTATATAGCTTGTTTAGACATCACTGGGTCTCTGTGCTTCCCTATGCAATGGCTGGTGAGAGGTGCTAGTGGGATGCTGGCCTTCTGAAATGATCACAGCACCCTGCCTCAGTACTCCTCTCATAGGTCCTCAGTTCTGATACAAGCAGTGGGCTGACTCTTAGGACGATTTGTGCAAAAATCAAAATGCTTTGATGGTTGGATGTCCGTCTCTCAGCAGTGGCACTCTCGGCAGGCTTGGTTGGCACACAAATCACTCCAGGTAATGCACACATGTGATGCCGAATCTTCATGATTGAAAGTGAAATCCAATGAATGAAAAGGGTGGACCAGGGACAGGAAGGCCGGGGAGGAAAGAATAGATGCTTGACGTCCTCCAGCAAGGAAATAAGGTGGGCTCTGACTTGTGATGCACACTGTGAGAAGCTCAGTGTGCAGTGAAATCATGCCATGTCAGTAGAGCAGAGAAGTCTGTACAACTGTGTAAGACTGAAGGGAAGCTGAAGTTCAGATCTTCAAGATTTATGTGCTCAGCTTTGATCTAGCTAGTGTCCATTAAACTCCAGAAGATCAGAAAAGAAGTCTTATCAGGTTACCTCGTATTTGTACTTTCAGTGAACCGCTTTCCTGCCGCCCTATAGAAGATATACTGCTACAGGGCGGCAGGGGTGCGCAAAATCACCTGTATATATACGTCATTTTGCATTTCTGAGCCGTGCACGCCCCTACCCGTGCAGCTATTCGCAGCCTTAGCTGTCAGTCACCGGGTCCCGGTGATTGAGGAGCATTACTGACGGAGGGAGAGAACTGTATGTAAACAATACAGTGCTCTCCCCTGTCAGCTACTGCACAATGCTTTGCATGGCTTACACAGCACACAGTTAACCCTTTGATCGCCCCACATGCTAACCCCTTCCTGACCAGTGCCATTAGTACAGTGTCAGCGCTTTTTATTAGCACTGATCAGTGTATTGGTGTCACTGGGGATGTCAGTGACATCAAGTCAGTTCCCCCCAGTGTCAGAATGCCCGCCGCAGTCATGCTATAAGTTGCTGATCGCCGCCATTACTATTAAAAATAAATCTTGCCCATTGGAGGACAGGCAGGCTGTGCTCCCACCACAGCCAGAATCTGCTTGCTTGTACATCCCGTATGGGCAAGCAGATACTTACTGACAGGAAGGCTCAATGAACTACCATGGTGCTGTGGACTGGCGTGATAGTTGGTTGAAAACCACAAACTGACAACTGGAAAGGCTGCTGGGACTTGTAGTTTTCCCATTCACAGAATACTGTGAATGAGTGACGCTGCCGGAGCCCCGCATAGCAGTTTTTATTTTACATTTTGACAGCTAGCAGGGGGGAGAAGATCCCCCATTAGCAGATACAACGGTGATGGGGGGGGGGGGGTGCAGGGGCTGGTGTGATTGTAACCCTGAATATGGGTGTAACGTTACAAAAGGTGACTGTATCCTTTAAAGGATGAGTTCACCTTTTAAAAAACAATAATTATTGCACTTTTTTTTTTTTTGCAGGTAAAATAAATGTGCATTTCTTATTTCTGTCTGCAGGAGCCCGTAGACCATTGTGCCAGCGCCATGCGGGTCTCCTGCAGATCTGTTAGTATATCTTCTTACACGTAAAGGGATGTACGAGCCAACAGATATACTGACAGGAAAAATGAATGAACTACCACGGCACTTCACAGCACAGTAGTAGTTTATTGAGGACTAAAGCTGACAGCCGCTAAGGCTCTTGGGACTTGTAGTCTCTCATCCACAGGTGACTGTGTGGGCGGAGCCCTACACGGCCACGGTTTTAAAAATTTGACAGCGAGAGGGGAGAAGATCCCCCACAGGGCCCAGTCTGATCATAACAACATATTACATTTTACACCCTGAGTTTGGGTTTAACGTTACGAAAGGTGAACTTGTCCTTTGACGGCTGCCGACATTTTTACAGGATCTTGCTAGCTGAAAGATCCTGCATAAAAAGGATCCATACTGCATCTCTGCTCATATGGCCTGATCCATATAGGTTTGTGGGAGGTGAAATGTACGGGCAGCTTTATGGGCTCTCACATTTTTAAAAAATATTTCTCTGCCCTGAATGAGTCATTTAAAATGACGCCCCATGGACTAGAATGCAGCATTTATGTGCTCGTCTACTGCTTATATATAATTATTACATTGAATGATGCAAGTGCCTACACTTTGACTTGATATTTGACTCTTAAAATCCCTGTACAGCAGAGTTCAGATTTGACCAGAGAGAAGCCGCAGCACAAGAAGTGAATCAGTTCTGCTGCAATACTCGTGTAAGGGGCATGCGGTTAGGAGGAGAGAGCAGAGTGACGGGTGTGAGCTCATCAGTCTACTGCTTCTTTCACTATCCATTCAGACTGAGGGAGGAGCAAGAACTGTAAGTTACTGCAGCAGATTAAAATCAGGTCTACTGCCCTGCTAGACAGAGCTGTGCAGTGTGACAGAGCTTTGAAATTCTCAGAACTGGACAGACAGAAATAAAGAATCTTTTGGCAGGTAAAATGTCTCTGTTCTATGTATTCCAGATTGTTTTTCAGCAGTTCATCTTCAGGTTGTACTTTTCTGCCTGGAGCCACTCTGGTTGAACAAAAACAATGTAGAAATGAAAGGATCTAAGCACCTTTCGGAGCATGTCACCCATATTTGGGGTGTAACACTTACCATGCTCCTATTCCCCAACCTCCCGCCACCAGCGCTCCTCTCCATGACAGTGGGCTTCTTCCCTCACCCGCTGTCACAATTTAAAAACAGTGTGGCCCTTCAGGGCTCCACCCACATGTCCACGTCATTCATTCAGTTTCCTTGAATGAACGGACTACAAGTATTGTCAGCCATTGTGGCTGACAGGTTGTAGTTCTCAATGAGCTGCGAGGACACTGATGAGCACTCTTGTAGTTCATTGATTCTTCCTGCAGTGTAGGAACTTTCTGACATATGGGAGTACGGGCAGACAGCTTATTGTGGGTCTGCAGGATCCGGGCATTGCACCCACAATCTGCTGATCACAGGTGCAATACTTTACAGAATGTAATGTACAAAAATAGTAAATGCACATTTTTGTTGGCTGCAAAAAAAAAAAACGTGCATTTTTAATTTTTTATTTTTTTTTTACAAAAGGTGAGCTTATCCTTTAACCACTTGGTAACCGTGATATAGCCAAATGACGGCTACAGCGCGGTTACCTAATTCTGGGAGGGTGTCTTATGACGTCCTCCCAGAATGTGCCCCCCGCGCACCATCAGGGGCACGCACCCGGCGATCTCCGTGATCGCTGTGTCCTACGGAGACAGCTGATCACATGATGAGGTAAAAGGCCAATCACAGCAGCCTTTTCCCACATGATCAGCTGCGTCCAATGACACAACAGTTCACTGTGTAAATACAGTTGTCTGTTATCGGCAGCATTTTCCTCACACTGTCACAGCGTGCAGAAAGTACTGCCGATAACTGGCAGCTGTCACAGAGGAGATCGGCAATGATCATCAGGGCACTGATGATCAGTGCCCTTCAGTACCACCCAGCAGGGCCCCCATCAGTACCGTCCATCAATGCCACCCATTCAGCTTCGGCAGTCAGGGCTGGTTGTCCGTGTCGCCCATCAGCGCCGCCTATCAGTGCCCATCATTGCTGCATATGTTGCTCTTCTTTTGTTTATAGTGCCAAAAATAAAACACCCAACTGCGATTAAATACCACAAAAAAAAATCTCTGTGTGTGAAAAATATTATAAAAATGTCATATGTGTACAATGTTGCATGACTGTGCAATTGTCATTCAATGTGAGACAGCGCTGAAAATTGGCCGGGGCACAAAGGGGGTATAAGTGCCCGGTAGATAGGTGGTTAAACTTGCAGGTTTCTGAGTGTAGACTTCAATCCTCCTTTAAATTGTAATGTAAAATAAATGCACCCTAAAGACAACGGAAATATGAGAGCTGCTCATAAGAAGTCAAGTGTTCAGAATTACAAATCAAACTGATTGTATTCCTGTCCATGGTAGAATATGTGGGCAGTGCTGGGGTTGATGCTCTTCCAAATAACTGATATGTTTATTTTTGTTGTCAAAGTGCAAACTGAATGACTGTAAAGAGAAAGTTCTCTGGAGCAATTGTCGTCCCCAAGAATCTGTCCAAGGGAACGTCTGACTTGCTGGTGCTGTTCACGCTGGACCACAACTAGGATGTGTTCAAGGTAAGTTTGTTGATGTGTTTGGATCGTGGCGTACCGGTGTCCTGACTGCAAGTGTTTTGGGTTTGTTCTGTGACTCAGTAGCAAGTGCAGTAACCACCCCAACAAAATGTTATTGAATGACAGATTCTTGGATTAGAATCAACTTCCATTTTACTCTTGGCTGAAAATAATCAGTGGCTGTAGGGCCAGTTATCGGTGGGGGGTGGGGAAATACCAGTGTCAGTGTTAAACCGCTGCAAAAGGATTGTGGTGCATAATTCCAATGGGTTACATTTAGGAAGGCTTAATTGGGAGAATCCTGTCATTAAGTGTTCTTGCATGGCAACCACTTACTGTTATCTCACATATATATTCCTATTATTATTGCCAAATTTACCACCCTAACTCCTCCCGCAGTTTTTACACTACATAGACAGTAATATACCGAAACGTGCGGATTGTTCCCGATTGGTGTGCTATTACTTTGTGGAACGTTTCGCCGAATGGTTCACGAAATATCAGCGTTTTTGTGGTGAAATTGGTCCCATAGGAATGAATGGCGGAATGTTGAAAACTAGAGTGGGAGCTGACAAAAGCTAGAGTGTGAGCTGAAAAATCAGGACATGATTTGTAAACTGCCATCACTCCCTCATTTTCAAGCCCACCTACACAAATCTTATATCAAAACGTTCAGCTATCCCTGCTGCCACTAAAAATGTCCACGGCTAGGCCATAGTCCTGATAGTCTTCACAATATGACCATTTGTTTGCAACTCACGCCGCCCATTGACATTCATTGAAACTGCACTCTAGCCACCTCAAATTTGAAGGGCAATTTCTAAACTGCGACTGTGCCTTCATTTTTAATATTTCAGAGACATACTATGCAACAAAATGTAGGGCTGGGTCTTGTGATTCTCACAATATAAAGCTCTTCAGATTTATCATTTTTAAACTACAATCTTTTGAAGAGGCCAACCGCCAGTGAAGTGAGCAAGTTGGAGCAGTTTTTTAACCGCTCTTCTCTGGCCTTGCTGTAGAGTGAGTTGCCATAGGAACCCACTCCACCCAGTTACACCGCCCACTCCAGTTATAGACTACTGGTGGAGGCAAGAACACTTCACACAATTTCCCCAGAAATTGTAGCTTTTCTAGTTATAAGCTGGTGTTCTGTCATACAATGGACTAGATATATGATATTCCTACTGTTATATTTGTGTTTTATCCTAGACCTTCGGTTATATTATTACACTGAGGATCTCAGGGGTGGAGAGGCTATTTATTAGGAAAAAGTGGATCAGGTGTTTCCTGGTAGGAGGAGCCTATCTCTCATGTGAAGCTGTCCTGGAAGATTCCTGGAAATAGTTAACAGGTAAATAACTGTGTTTTTTTCTCTTTGTGAATGAGCCCTAATTTGGTCTAAGCTGCAGATGAGTATGATCTATTATAGGGCAAGTGCTGATGTAATTGTTAGGCTACTTTCACACCAGCATTCCAATCAGGTCCACTTGTCAGTTTTTCAGGCAGACCTGGTTGGAAGGTCCATGGAGCCCTATGGACAGGCAGATGTAATTGGGCTTGTGTCTCTTTACATCCACCTACCGCCATCCAGGTCCAGAAAGCAAAAAAACAGAAAAGAAATGCGTAATTTTTCATTTTTGTTGACTGGATGGGAGGTACAGGAGAGCCCATTTACACCTGGCCACCCATAGAGCTGACGGGTCTGCCTGTGTCCACAGAAACTGTAAGGGCACGGATGTGACCGGTCACACACTGAAACATTATTACTCCTGCAGGTCACAAAAATAGTAATGCTAAGGCTCCTTTCACACAGAGGAAAGTCCACTGCGATCTGTGAGCAGATACCCTGCTGATCGGAGCCAAACGGTTTGAAAGGTGCCTTATTAGGGGTGTTTATTTTTTTTTACCTGCTGGAGTTTTAATGTGTTTCGGTGCAGTAGTTGCCACAAATCTGCAGCTTTTCTCCTGTGCTTTAAGGAAATGTTCTTCATTTGTTGTCATTTTATGCGTGTTAGTACTTGTTTATTTCTGGTTCTGTAAGCTCAGAAATGATGATTTTTACTACTGTGAGGATGCCCCAAACCTGCCAGCAGTAAGCCTTCTATACAAAAGTGAAAACAATGGAGTCCAATGGCATTGATATTTGTATGCATGTTTTGAGTAAGAAACAAATGTGAAAGTACCTAAAGTAAAAAAAAAAACACAATTGTGTTGGAACACAATTCCTATCCACAAGCCCACTCTTTGTAGGATCCATTCACACCATCGACATTTTGCATCACACCGTTTACTTGTTTTACTTCAAAGGATAAGCTGCTCTTTGTAAAAAAAAAAGAAAAGAAAGGAAAGTTTTTGAAGGTAAAAATGTTTTTTTTTTATTTATTTTTTTTGTGCAACCTGGGTGCAATATTAGGCTCCTGCAGAATGTCAGTGTTGCTATCACCACGTACTGGGAGGAGCAGTGAACTACCTAGAGCACTCAACAGTGCCGTGGTTGAGGACTATAAGCCGTCAGCTGCAAAAGCTGTTGGTACTTGTAGTTTTCCCGTTCACAAAATTCTGTGAATGGATGACACGGCTGGGTGGACGGAGCGCCGCAAGGCCGTGTTTATTTAAAATGGTGGGTGTGGGGAGAAGATCAGCAGCATGCTGACACAATGAGGATTGGGGGGGGGCCTTGTTGCTGCTGCAAAAGTAACTTGTTACATGTTACACCTTGAATACGGGTATAACACGTAACGTTACAAAAGGTGAACTTGTCCTTTAATAAAATTTCACAAAATAACATTTCATTCAGTGCATTGGTGTGAACCGGACTCACAGGAAATGGGCAAATAGGCTCCTGAGCACCTTCTAGTAAATGTGATTTTTCTTTTTTTGTTATGACTTCATATTCACAGCATCTGGAACACCTGGGCCGGACCAGAAAATGACAGATGTAGTGCCATGAAGTACGACCAGGGCACAGGCTGTTGGCAGGGTCCCAACCGGTCCACATTGGTGAGTGTCACTAGGGATGACCGATGGGAATAACATGTTGGATTGCGGGGCATTGCCTGCTGTGACCAAAGTGCAGGGTATGGCTTCATTACAGGATAACGAGACACCTAGAAGGTCACATACACCATATATCTTATGCCTACTCTGCACAGCTATGTAACAGCATTGCAGTCACTTTATAAATACAGCTACATAGCAGTTTTGTAGTCTCCATAAAAGTGCATCTGTACACATACAGCCACGTGGAAGGATTGTACTCGGAATCTTTGGGAACGTGTGAGGAGGCGTGTTTCCCCCTGTATGTTGCACCGTAGCAATCGTGATGAGGTGTTTGATCAGACTAAGACATGCAAATGCCGTCATTTTTCTCCCTTCTGCAGGTGAAATTGTTCTGTGGTAAAGAAACAGTCATCATGTCCACGTCGGAGCCAAGTCGTTGTGAATACCTCATGGAATTCTACACTCCGGCCTCCTGTCAGCAGCCCGCTGGGATTCCCCAACCAGAGGAACATGAGGAGCTGTGACCTCATCAGTCCTATAGGTGCCGTACTGTTCTGAGTGGGAGTGTGAGCGGGGAAAAAGTGTTTTAGGCTCAATACCCACAATAAAATGGTATATGTTGGTTGTAGTGCAGTGCATTGCGGTCTGCTGTACAATGTAAGGGTGTGCCATTCATAATCCATACACCCCAATGTGCTGCACATAGAGCAGGTATATTAGAAAAAACGCATTGGTGGAAGGTCCTTCTATTCATGTCGGTAAACGTCCCTGCTGTTTTGGTCCTGCGGCACTTGTATTTTTCTTGGTCTTGAATTAGTTGGCAAATACAGTATCTCCCAGAAGTGAGTACACCCCTCACATTTTTGTAAATATTTTATTCTATCTTTTCATGTGACAACACTGCAGAAATGACACTTTGCTACAATGTGACGTAGTCAGTGTACAGCTTGTATAACATGTAAATGTACTGTCCACTCAAAATAACTCAACACACAGCCATTAATGTCTAAATCGCTGGCAACAAAAGTGAGTCCACCCCTAAGTGACAAGGTCCAATTAGCCATTTTCACTCCCCAGTGTCATGTGACTCATTAGTGTTACAAGGTCTCAGGTGTGAAAGGGGAGCAGGTGTGTTACATTTGGTGTTATCGCTCCCACTCTCTCATACTGGTCACTGGAAGTTCAACATGGCACCTCATGGCAAAGAACTCTGAGGATCTGAAAAAAAGAATTGTTGCTCCACATAAAGATGGCCTAGGCTATAAGAAGATTACAAACATAAATCACGTGATAGTGCCACTTCAAATCTCATAAATGTACAAACGCATAAATATATAAGTCCAATATGAATAATTCAGTGATGCAACATACACATGCAATGTGCAATTGGTGCTCAATCGTGTAAGTGCCAACACACTTTTCCACTCCAGCTGCGTGTGTATGTGTATGTTGCATCACTGAATTATTCATATTGGACTTATATATTTCTGCGTTTGTACATTTATGAGATTTGAAGTGGCACTATCACGTGATTTATGTTTGTTATCTTTATTCCAATATTATTTGCTGGCACTTGTGTGGGGCACTAAGATGATTTGGTCACTTTAAGATGTGTCATATTTTTCACATTTCATATGTTTTCATTTTTTTAATTTTTTTTCCATGTTTTCAATATCATTATTTCACATGTAGGTGTGTTTGGCATTTTTAGCCCATGTAGCAATATTTATAGTGATTCAGTTTATTAGCGCTGCACTATTGTTTAATATTTATTCTGCACTGGTTGGGTATCAGTTTGAGTGTAAGCAGCTGATAGGTAGGGTTTGGGGTCCATTACAGCGCAGGAGGAATTTTTTATCAAACAATTGTCTAGGCTATAAGAAGATTGCCAAGACCCTGAACCTGAGCTGCAGCACGGTGGCCAAGACCATACAGCGGTTTAACAGGACAGATTCCACTCCGAACAGGCCTCGCCATGGTCAACCAAAGAGGTTGAGTGCACGTGCTCAGCGTCATATCAAGATGTTGTCTTTGAGAAATAGATGTATGAGTGCTGCCAGCATTGCTGCAGAGGTTGAATGGGAAGGGGGTCAGCCAGTCAGTGCTCAGACCATACGCCACACACTGCATCAAATTGGTCTGCATGGCTGTCGTCCCAGAAGAAAGCCTCTTCTAAAGATGATGCACAAGAAAGTCTGCAAACAGTTTGCTGAAGACAAGCAGACTAAGGACATGGATTATTGGAACCACGTCCTGTGGTCTGATGACAACAAGATCAACTGATTTGGTTCAGGTGGTGTCAAGCGTGTGTGGAGGCAACCAGGTGAGGAGTACAAAGACAAGTGTGTCTTGCCTACAGTCAAGCATGGTGGTGGGAATGTCATGGTCTGGGGCTGCATGAGTGCTGCCGGTACTGGGGAGCTACAGTTCATTGAGGGAACCATGAATGCCAACATGTACTGTGATATACTGAAGCAGAGCATGATCCCTTCCCTTTGGAGTCTGGGCCGCAGGGCAGTATTCCAACATACCGACCCCAAACACCGCTCCAAGACAACCACTGCCTTGCTAAAGAAGCTGAGGGTAAAGGTGATGGACTGGCCAAGCATGTCTCCAGACCTAAACCCTATTGAGCATCTGTGGGGCATCCTCAAACGGAAGGTGGAGGAACGCAAGATCTCTAACATCCACCAGCTTTGTGATGTCGTCATGGAGGAGTGGAAGAGGACTCCAGTGGCAACCTGTGAAGCTCTGGTGAACTCCATACCCAAGAGGGTTAAGGCAGTGCTTGATAATAATGGTGTCCACACAAAGTATTGACACTTTGGGCCCAATTTGGACCTTGTCATTTAGGGGTGGACTCACTTTTGTTGCCAGCGGTTTAGACATTAATGGCAGTGTGTTGAGTTATTCTGAAGGGACAGCAGATTTACATGTTATACAAGCTGTACACTCACTACGTCACATTGTAGAAAAGTGTCATTTCTTCAGTGTTGTCACATGAAAAGATAGAATCAAATATTTACAGAAATGTGAGGGGTGTACTCACTTCTGTGAGATACTGTATATATCCTTAACTTCCCCCTCTGTGGAGAACAGGGTGGCAGCAGGACTGTTTTACAGCTGCTGCAAAGCTTAGTGCGCTGTGTTCAGAGAATTCAGTGATAGTATTGTACCCAGTGTAGGCGCAGACTCTCCCACAATTACACACTCCGTGGTCATTTTTGTGGTTTTAATACGAACGCTAATAATAAGAGCTTTAGTAAAATTAATGCAAGGCTAAGACTAATTTTTTCTAAACAAAAGAAAAAAAGTATATGTACTGTGGCTGGTCGGCAACCTGTTATGAAGTTCTTTAAGATATGCTCAGTGAGGCAAAACAATACCTTTTTGGGTGCAGAAAAGCAAATGTAAAGGAAGGGTTCTTTTTAACTCCTTTGCCCTGAGGTTTATGTTCTTACTGTGAGACTGTCACTTGTGGCATATAAATTAGAAGCATTTTGTGGGTACAAGGACTGTGCCATATGTGTACAGTGTACTGTATACTGGGACTAGGCTCAGGTTCTTTTCATCCTGCTTTAAGCCATTTCCACTGCTAGGCACAACCTGACCGTGACAACCAATTGCAATGGTGTGCTACATGCACTGCTGGACTTATTTTCTGTTCAATCCCAGCTTTCCTCAGCTGGATCTGAAGATTGAAAAACGCTGGCATAATACAGCCACATGGAGTTGTAGGGAGCTAAGAGAGGATTGGATAAAATGTGTGTAAACATTATGCCCCCGACTTTTTTTTTTTTTTTTTTTTTACTGCACCCCCAGACCAGACAAACTAAATCCGGCCCTGCCAGGAAAGAATGTGATTATTATTATTATTATTATACAGGATTTATATAGTGCCAACAGTTTGCTCAGCACTTTACAATATAACGGGAGACAATACAGCAACAATACAGTTCAATACAAGAGGGATAGGAGGGCCTTATCCTTGGAGCTTACAATCTAGGAGGGAGGGGCTAGTGGTACAAAAGGTAGTAACTTTGGGGGATGAACTGGTTGGAAGAGTAGAAGATTCCAGTATTAGTTGAGGGAAGGATAGGCTTCCCTGAAGAGATAGGTTTGCAGAGTAGGCGATAGTCTGATAAATTGGGGTAGAGAGTTCCAGAGGATGGGGAAGCTCTGGAGAAGTCCTGGAGACGAGCATGGGAGGAGGAGACAAGGGAGCTAGAGAGTAGGAGGTCTTGTGAGGAGCAGGGAGTACGGTTTGGGTGATATTTAGAGACAAGATTGGTGATGTCATTTGAGGCAGAGTTATAAATGGCTTTATACATTATTGTTAATGTTTTGAATTTTATCCGTTGGGCAACGTTAAGCCAGTGGAGGGATTGGCAGAGAGGGGTGACAGATACAGAACGTTAGTAAGGTGGATGAGTCTGGCAGCAGCATTCATGATAGACTGAAGAGGGGATAGCCTGTGATGAGGTAGGCCAATGAGGAGGGAGTTACAATAGTCAAGGCCAGATATAACAAGGGAGTGGATAAGTTGCTTAGTGGTTTCTGAGGTTAGGAACGGGCGTATCTTGGGGATGTTGTGGAGGTGAAGTCTACAAGATTTGGACAGTGACTGGACTTGGGGCTGAAAGGACAGATGGGAGTCTAGGATTACACCTAGTACCCTGGCATGAGGGGAGGGAATGATGCTTGTGTTATTGATCTTGGTGGAGCACAGGGGAGGCATGCAGGGTCTTTTAGATCCTGGATGTCTCAAAATAGAGAATCTGTCACCCAAAATCATCACATAGGGGACTTTTTGTCCCCTATGTGATTTAACAAAAAAAAAAAAAATTTATTTCTTAAAAATGTAAGTTACACCCTAGCATATAATGCCCCTCACCCCCACATATGTACGCACACACAAATGTAAAAGCATGCGCTGGGGCGCCTACACATCAAAACGTCAAGTGCGATACACATGTTCTATATCGCCGTGCACACCAGAATGAGAGCGATAATTCTAGTACCAGTCCTCCTATGTAACGCTAAACTGATGACCTATAAGGAGCTTTAAAAGCGTCACCTATAGAAAATATAGGGAACTGAAGTTTGGGACCTTTTTCACGCGTGCATTCAAATTTAAGGTTTGACATGTTGGATATCTGTTTACTCGATGCAATCTCATCTTTTATATTTTACAAGAAAATCTGATAATTTATTGCGTTTTGTGCCCTGAAATTAAATTAAGTGGATTTTTTACTGAAATTTTAAGTTTCATAGATCTTTGTGATAATATCATGTGACATATAAAATTGGAACTGCTGCCATTTTATTTTCTAGGGTCTCTGCTTTCACAAAATATATAATGTTTAAGAGTTTTGTGTAATCAGGCCTTAAATGATTTTTTAAATGTGCACAAAAAACGCAAAAATGGCTCTGGCAGTGAAAGTGATAAAGGATAAGTCCAACACTCCCATTTTCTGAGGAGCAGCCAATCAGTGCTCATTACACTGCAAGGTCTCTTCCCTCCCTGCTAGTCCCCGGGTACGGTGCCGGAGACAGGCAGGGAGGGGAGGAGGAGATATAGAGTGCAATGTTAAAAATATTAAACGTTTAATTCGCCATAAAGTCCCTTTTTTTTTTTTTTTTTTTTAAAAGCCCCAGACAGTCCATAAAGCACCTCAGATTTAAATAGTGTTTTGGTTAAAATATATTTATTTTTTAGTCAGGACAAGTAGACCTGGAGACCGATTTAGTCCCTGAACAAGTAGTTTTTTCAAAAATTTCCACACCCGTTTCTGCCCAGGTACGGGCAGACAGCTTATTGTGAGCCTGCTGGAACCTGGCATTGCACCCACAATCTGATGATCACAGGTGCAATACTTTACAGAATGCAATGTAAAATAATAATAAATGCACATTTTTGGTGCTTGCAAAAAACACGTGCATTTATTATTTTTTTTTTTTTACAATAGGTGAACTTATCCTTTAAACTTGCAGGTTTCTGAGTGTAGACTTCGATCCTTCTTTAAATTGTAATGTAAAATAAATGCACCCAAATACATCCTAAAGACAATGGAAATATGAAAACTGTTCATAAGAAGTCAAGTGTTTGGAATTTTAAATCAAACTGATTGTATTTCTGTCCATGGTAGAATATGAGGGCAGTGCTGGGGTTGATGCTCTTCCAGATAACTAATATGTTTATTTTTGTTGTCAAAGTGAAAACGGAATGACTGTAAAGAGAAAGTTCTCTGGAGCAATTGTCGTCCCCAAGAATCTGTCCAAGGGAACGTCTGACTTGCTGGTGCTTTTCACGCTGGACCACAACTAGGATGTGTTCAAGGTAAGTTTGTTGATATGTTTGGATCGTGGTGTACCGGTGTCCTGACTGCAAGTGTTGTGGATTTATTCTGTGACTCAATAGCTAGTGCAGTAACCACCCCAACAAAATGTTATTGAATGACAGATTCTCTGATTATTATTATTATTATACAGGATTTATATAGTGCCAACAGTTTGCGCAGCGCTATACAAAATGAAGGTTGACATTACAGTTACAATACAATTTGTAACTGTAATGACAACAGTGCAAATTGTACTGATAATCAGAGAGTGAATTAGGAGCATTGTGGCATCATTTTGTTAATAAGGGGCGTATTCTGGAGATGTTGCGGAGGTTGAGGCGGCATGATTTGGACAGGGATTGGATGTGGGCCTGACAGGATATTTCAGAATCCAGGGTTACCCCTAGCACTTTGGCATTCAGGGATGGGTTGATAGTGGTGCTATTGATCCTGACTGAGAAATGGTTTTGGATAGGTTGAGTTTTAGGAAGTGGTGTGACATCCAGTCTGATTTGTCTCTGATATGTCTGTTAGTAAATCGTTAATACGTGAGGGAATTGAGGTGGTGAGCTGAGGAGTAGAGAGGTAGATTTGTGTGTCATCAGCATAGACATGGTATTGGAAACCATGGGAAGCTATCAGCTGACCCAAGGAAGAAGTGTAGATCGAGATTAGGAGAGGTCCAAGGACAGAACCTTGGGGGACCCCGACAGTGAGAGGAGTAGGAGAGGAGAAAGTATAGTTGTAAGTGACACTGAAGGTGCGGTGAGATAGGTAAGATTTGAACCAACGGAGAGTACAGTCACCAAGACCAAGTAAATAGAGTTTTTTTGAGGAGGAGGGGGTGGCCAACTGTGTCAAAGGCAGCACAGAGGTCCTAGAGCAAGAGTACGGAATAGTGACCATTGGTTTTCGCGGTTAGTAAGTCGTTTGTGAGTTTTAGGAGAGCAGTTTCTGTGGAGTGTTGTGGGTGAAATCCAGACTGAAGGGGAACGAGAAGGTTATTCTCAATAAGGTGGCAGCTCAGCTGGTTGTAGACTAGACATTCAAGGAGTTTGGAGGCAAAAGGGAGTAAGCAGATGGGTCTTAGGTTGCTAAGATTGCTGGGGTTCAGTGAGGCCTTTTTAAGTATGGGGGCGACTAGCACATGTTTTAGAGAGTTGGGGAAGATGCCAGTAGAAAGGGAGAGACTGACGATACGAGTTAAAGAGTGAAGAATAGAGCCAGAGGATGACCGAAGTATTTGCAAGGGAACAGGGTCCAGGGGGCAGGTGGTTAGGTAGGCTTTAGAAACGTTTACCAACCTCCTCTATAGTAGCTGGGTTAACCAAGGGAAGTATAGATTGTGCAGGTAGACAAGGAGTGTAGGGTGAGGGAGATATCTGTACAGTAGAGATCTCGTCACTAATTGTATCAATCTTATTTTTGAAGTGATTAGCGATCTCCTGGGCAGTGAGTGAGTTAGCGGCTGGAGGTAAAGGATGAAGTAGAGTTAAATGGAGAAAAGAGTTGATGGGGATTGCGTGAGAGGGTGTTAATGAGAGTGATAAAATAGGTCTGTTTGGCAGTGTGGAGACAGGAATTGTATTTTTGAAAGGCAGATTTATATTGATTGAAGTCTTGCTGGGGCTTAGTCGTATGCCATAAACGCTCAAGAGCATGGCTACATTTTTTGAGGCATCTGGTATTGTCTTTTTGCCAGGGCTGTAGCGGTTAGGGCCTAGGTCTGTGTGTAGTGAGGGGGGCCAATGTGTCCACAGTGGATGACAGTGAACTGTTGTAGACAGAAGTGGCCAGGTTGGGACAGGACAGGGCTGAGATTTTGTCATAGAGACAATCTGTTGCCGAAAAAAAGAAGAGAAGGGTTAAGATAACGAAGGTTTCTACCGGTAACTGGTAGTTGGAAGCCAAGGAGAGAGTGAGGCTAATAACGGAGTGATCAGAGATCGGAAAAAAGTTGGTGAGGTTGCAAAGAGTGCTGTCAGGAATGGACTTGCCAATAGTGGTGGGACTCACCTGCCTTGTGGGCTGCAGTACCAGGGCTGGCCAGCGGGTGCTCTCAACAACCAGAGGTTCACTTCGGCAATTAGCCATCACCTGGGGCTGATTGCAGGTGGTGTATTTAAGGGATGGCCAGACCTGCAGTCTGTGCCTTGGTGTGTGTTTTTCCATGGGCCCCTGTATCTTGTAACCTGCATTCCTGTTCCTGTTTCTGCCTGACTTGTTGCCGACCCTGCCTAATCCTGACTTCTGCTGACTTCTCCTGTTTGATCCCTGGCTTGTGACCCTGACCATTCTCTGCCTGACCCCCTGTACCTACCTGTCCGTTAGTTGCTGTACCCGGCTCGTGACCTGACTACTCTCCGCCTGCTCCTCCTGTACCTACCTGCCCGATAGTTATCGACACGGCCTGCCTGGCTACGTTGTGCTCTATATGTGTATGTACCTGTGTATCTATATCAGTTTAGGTTTGGGTTTGTTTTACCTTGTTGTATGAATTTGTGTTAGCTTGGTGTTTGGTGCACTGCGTTTATATTTGTATTGTTAGTCTTAATAAATTGTCTTATTTATACCATATCTGAAGCCTGCGTTTCCCTGTGTCAGTCCACACACTTCTGGTCACACCCGCATCCCTGACAAGTGCATAGGTAGGAGAATACAAGGTTGAGGCAGTTCCCATTAGAGTGAGTAGAAGCATGTGTCCATTGTTTTAGTCAATAGAAGTGGTTAGGCTCAGAAGTTTAGAGGTAGCAGGAGTTTTAAGATAAGCAGGGATGTTTAAGTCACCAAGAATGATTGTGGGAATTTGAGAAGAGAAAAAGTAAGGCAGCCAGGCAGAGAAGTCAACAAGGAAGCGTGATACCGGTTCAGGAGGCTGATAGATCACAGCAATTCTTAAAGAAATTGGAGAGAATAGACGTATACAGTGAACTTCAAATGAGGAGAGGGAGGTCCTGAAAAGTGCTTTGAGGGGATAGGAGGATTCCAACTCCACCTCCTTTCCATCCACTAGACCTGTAAGAGTGAGTCCAGAGGAGACCACCATGGGAAAGGGCAGCAGGAGAGGGAAAGTCAGATTCATGAAGCCAGGTTTCTGTAGTTGAAGGAAAACCGAGGGCTGGGCCCACAGATTCAGAGGGTACACGATGCCACAATTACGTTTACTGAAGAGTTATAGTGATCATGTAGTTGAGCATACGTAAACAGAATGATAACAGCGCATAACCATACAGTAAGAATAATACTGTCTAACACTAACCCCGTACTTGCGGACTTTTCCCCAATGTCCAGAAAGCAGCCTGGCTGCGCCTGAATGTTCCTGAGCAAGATATAACGTTGGGGTGCACCCTAAGTATTGCGCAATACTATTTGTAATCCAAAGGAAAGTGGAGTATGTCTCTTGTAACTTTCTGGTATATATAAAATGTCACTGACCACGTGTGGTGCGATGTGCTGCGGCAAAGCCGCACTTACGGTTCCCTGCCAGGCTCTTGGTGTTTTCTCCTGACCCACTCCGGAACCAGACCACACAGTCACTTGTTTCCTGGCCTCGTTGTGGATCTTCCTTAGGTGTCCTTGCCAGATTCCACTGTGAGCCGTAAATCCTCTTCCAGGCCCCACACAGATTCTCCTGACGTCCTCAGCATCCAAAAGCCAGACCCAGACTCCACTTCCTCCTCAGAGTTTGTGATGCAGTAAGTCATTTCTTAATTGCAGCCTCAAACCTGCATTTACAGTTCACTATGACCCTTCTGAGGGTCCTACTCGGCCCCTAAATTAGTATTCGTGAAACTTTATAGGGTAAATAAGCATTTATCTTGTCTTAGCAAAAGTCACTACAAAATCGATTCTTGTACTTTGCTGCCATCTACTGACCAAAGAGCATATTACAGGCACAATATAGTTTAACATTAGATGTCAGTATTCATCCATGCGTCACACCCTTACATAGTTGCAAGTAGGTTAAAGGAGTTAGTGATTCAAAGGTCATGGACAGAAGTGAGTTTGTTACAGACAGAGCAGACATTCCAAAGGGCACAGGAAAAGGGGAGGCTGGTTCTAGAAAGAAGAGGAATAGTAACCAGATTGTGTGGATTGCGGCCGCAGTTCGAGGATAAGGTGTGTTGGTCAAATGAGAAAGATGGTGGCCCAGGATTTGGGAAATGTCTCCCAGATGTTAGGAGATGCAGAAGGGTGAGAGAGGTAATATGGGAGTGTGACTTATATGGAGGGACAGGTCCCAGTGTCCTGGAGGTTTTATTAGGATGTGAGTTCAGAATTAGCAGGAGTTGATGAGTACAGTAATAAGGTGAAGGTAGGAGTGAGGGTGATATATATGAGTTGTGGGGTGGAGAAGAGGGGTGTAGGAGAGAGAGTTTGAAGAGAGAGGATACAACTGTGAGAAGGAGGAGTAGGGAGTGCATGTTACAGAGTGGTGAGATGAAGAAGCAGACTGGGTAAGAGATGAAAGAGTGGAAGAGGAAACAGGTCACCTGTAGTCTGTTTAGTATTTGAAGTCGTCTGCTGTGGTTTTGCTGAAGTGCAGAGCCAAAGTGCAATGCTCAATACTTAATCCAAGATGATAGTTGCCAATGCTACCCATGGCTGTGCTGCCTCTGGCTGTGCCTCCCCTAAGGAAGGTCTAAATTTTTACTGAGTTGGGTGGGGGTATTGCCAATTAATCAATGAGGAATGCATAGGAGAGACACATGGCTAGCAGGGCAAATTTCTCACACCAAAGGAGGACAAAAAGACTGCAGGAGGGCAGAGTTGTAAAGATTAGGATCAACTCATAAATTTGGGTAAGACAATAAGAGCAAAATAAACACCACAGTAATATGGACAGAGTTAGAGCTCGTTCACACTTGACTTATCTCTAACTCTTGCCAAACGCTCCTATAGTGTTTGACAGGCATTTGGGAAGCGTTTTTGAGGCATTTACCAAGCATTAAAACCGCACCACAAACACCTATAATGAAGTTTAATGGTATTAATGCTCCACAAACGCCCAGGCGTTTGAGGAGCGTCACCATAGACTTGAATGGGAGGTTTCAACTCCTCCTGACTCAACATGAGGCGTCAGTTTTGCGGCGACGCAACGCTTCAGTGTGAACAGCACTGTGTGCTGCCATGTGCAGAATATTCATAGGTGTTTGAGAAACGTTAAAAACACTTCCCAAACGCCTGTCTGACGCCTGCTGACAAAGCTAGTGTGAACGTAGCCGTAAAGATTTGGGAAGCAGTAAGAATTACCAAGAACATTGATAGCCATGAATCGGCTTCAGTTAGAGGTGGATTTTAAAAGCAGTATAGATTACCATATAGCAGTGCAGGGTGAATTCGCATTCATACATGGCATGGGCGATAGTACAGATGGATATTGCTTGCAGACATTTACCATATAGCAGTGCAGGGTGAATTCGCATTCATACATGGCATGGGCGATAGTACAGATGGATATTGCTTGCAGACATTTACCATATTGCAGTGCAGGGTGAATTCGCATTCATACATGGCATGGGCGATGATACTTCTATTTTGCTCCTGACTAAAAATAAGCAGTGGCTGTAGGGCCAGTTATTGGGGAGGGTGGGGAAATAACAGGGATTGTCAGTGTTTCAGTGTTCAAACCCTGCAAAAGGATTGTGGTGCAGAATTCCAATGGGTTACATTTAAGAAGACTTAATTGGGAGAATCCTGTCATTTCCAGTTGCTTTATGATGTTGAGTGAGTGTGCCCTGATCTCCCAACCTACAGTCAGTTGGGCAGGTTAGAAGTCCCAGTTGTTAAGTCTTTACCTGCTCAAATATTACTTTATCCTGTGAATTGTTGAACACATTTAAGTGCTTTCCAATTCGTCCATCACTACTCCCTAGACCAGTGGTCTCCAAACTGCTGCTCGAGGGCCATATCCAGTCCTTTACTTGCCTTTATCTAGCCCTTTGGACTTCCAAATTATTATGCAAATGATATTTTTCTCATTTACCTAAATAATTGATGTAAATAACAGTCGGCATAATTCTCATGTTATCAACTATTAAGAGTACAATTCAAATTTGATTGAACAAACCTCCTAATGATAACAGGATTTTTTTGAAACCTAAAACACTTACAATGCGCTGTTCCAAATTATTCCGCACAGTAAGTTTCAAAACACTTTATAGGTTGTAAAGAACTGAAAATTGTAGTTTCTTGTGTTTGCAGCATATTTACTGAAATCAAAAGCTATTTCAATCAAACTTTTAACAACTTTTTAACAGGTCACGTTACATTTTAACATGGGACCCTTTATTTGATAGCAGCTTTACAAGTCTTGCATCCATTGAACTTGTGAGTTTTTGGACAGTTTCTGCTTGAATTTGTTTGCAAGATGTCAGAATAGCCTCCCAGAGCTACTGTTTGGATGTAAACTGCCTCCCACCCTCATAGATCTTTTGCTTGAGGATGCTCCAAAGGTTCTCTTTTACAAAAAGCTTTATTGAAAAATAAGCAAAGATGAACAGACAATCGTAACAAAAATTCAATGACCAACATTTACATAGTACAATAAATGAAGGGAAGCTGGTGCAAGGCATGCATCAATAAAGGCAAAATCGGAAAAGTTTACATAGGTGCCCGGAGGGAGGGGATGGGGAGGGAGGTTGGGAGAGAACGGGCAACAGACCTTTGTGGGCAATGATAATGTAAACTCCAAAGGGAAGTATTGCTATATCAACATTATAATAAACAGGAAAGGCCCGAGAAAAGGCCGCATCAAAAAACAGCACATATTCATGACCTAGAATTTAAAAAGAAATCTAGATTGCATAAATAGCCTTACGAATGCAGCGTAGAGAACAGGAGGTACAATCCGTAAATTATGTTTAAGAGCAGAGTAAACAGAAGAGTAGAAAAAGACAAATAGTAGAGAGACATGGACAACACACACAGACACACAACAAAAAAAAAAAAAAAAGGGGGGGAGAGGGAGGGGCCCCGGAGGGATCACAGCAGAATCCATCCTCATATCGATAGAAGGGACTGGTCGAATCTCGAGGGCTGGGCTACGTCCAGCCAGGGACGCCATATCTGCAGAAATTTTGTATGGGTATCCAATAATATGGCCGTCAATTTTTCATTGACCATTATGAAGTTCATCCGGTTTTTGACAGCCTCAAAGCTAAGAACAGGAGTCTTCCAAGCCCTCGCAATCGTCAACTTAGTTGCCATAAATAAATGTGATGCCAGTTGCCGTTCAGAGCGGAGAAGGCCCTCTGGTGGTTTAAATAGAAGCGCTTCATATGGATTACGCTTAATGTCTGTATGAAGAATAGTGCGGAGGAGGGCATACACCCTAATCCACAACCTGCTTACCTTAGGACAAGTCCACCAGATATGTGCCATGGTACCTAATTGCTGACATCCCCGAAAACAAACCGGGGAATAGGTAGGAATAAAACTAGCTAGACGGGCAGGCGTATAATACCATCGGTATAGAATTTTGTAGGCATTCTCAAGAATAATAACATTCCTGGAACACTTAGATAATGTTTGGGTCATGAGCTGCCAGTCTTGTTGATCCAGGGTTCCCCCTAATTCCGACTGCCAACGCTGATGGTAGGAACGAACCGGAGGGGTTCTATATGACATAATGGAAGAATAAATCAGGGAGATCAGACCTGGAGCATGAGGTCTATGTCTACACTGGCTTTCAAAAGGGGATAAACGGTAAGGTCCTGGATGCGTACGTATTAGAGTATGAATAAAGTGACGAAGTTGAAGATAACCAAAATGTTCTCGGAGGGGAATGTTATAAGAAGAACGCAAAGTGTCAAAGGTAATTATTCTGGTGGGGGATAGGAGTGAATGAATATCATAAAAACCATGTGTCTGCCACCAGACAAACTGTCTAGGGTTATCCTTACCCGGAGGGAATAATGGGTTATGCAATAGACGTAGCAGAGGCAGATGAGGAGAGATAAGGCCAGCGGAGTATTTTATAGAATCCCAAAGACGAAGCGAAAGTGTCAGCGTTGGGCTAAGATTAGATGGACGCTGAGCATTAGGGAGCCAGGGCAAGGAGGGGAGCGGTATCGGGTGAGAGTCCATCATATCTACTACAGCCCACAGGGGGAAATGGTGAGAAGCATGAATATGAGCTAAAGGGGCAATGTTAGCCGCCAAATAATAGGACTGGAGATTTGGAACAGATAACCCGCCCGCATTCCGCCGCGCAAATAAAATGTGCTTGCTAATTCTAGGTCGAGAGGAGCCCCAAATAAAGGACAAAAGTTTTCGCTGATGTATACGCAATATATGCAAAGGTACTGAAACTGGCAGAACACGAAATAGGTGTAATAGTTTAGGAAGGTAGGTCATACGGATTGCATTAATTCTGCCAAACCATGATAACGGGAAATGGGACCAAGAGGACAAAAGCTCAGTCAACTCATGAAAAACAGTGGGAAAGTTAGCCTGATACAGTCCATCATATGTCGGGGTAAGCTTAATTCCTAGATATGGTAAGGCCGAAAGCCATTGGAAGGGGAACGTTTGCTTCAAAGTAGTCAGAAGTGATGGTGGGAGGGTAACTGACATAGCTCTTGATTTAGCTGGATTGACGTGTAAACCTGAGAGGGTGGCAAAAGAATCAAGAACTGCTAGTAAATTAGGCAAAGTAATCCCCGGATTCGAGATTGACAATAATATGTCATCCGCAAACAACAATAATTTATGTTGGGAGCCCGCCACATCGATTCCCTTAATATCAGGATGTACACGGATTGCTTCTGCCAACGGTTCCAGGGCTAAGATAAAAAGTAAAGGGGAAAGCGGGCAGCCCTGCCTAGTACCTCTAGCAACCGAGAACGTAGAAGACTCAAATCCGTAGTATCTAAGCTTCGCTTGAGGGGATGTATATAGTGAAGAGATCCATCGCAAGAAGGAAGGACCGAAGCCAAAACGATGGAGGACCGACAGGAGATACGGCCAGGATAAAGTGTCAAAAGCCTTGTTGATGTCCAAGGATAAGAGCATCATATCGATTTTACGAGTATGGGCCAAATGTTGCAATTGTAAAATACGTCTAATGGCATCTCCGGCCTGCCTATGGGGAACAAATCCCACCTGATCCTTTTTAATCAGACGAGAAAGGAAGGAATTCAATCGAGTAGCCAAAATCTTAGTAAGAATCTTCATATCGATATTGGTAAGAGAGATAGGCCTATAATTAGCCCAGGAAGAATGATCTCGGTCCGGTTTAGGGATCATAACTACATTAGCAGTTAAAGAGTCCGGGGAAAAATTTGAACCTCCCTTCACCGCATTAAACATAGCGGCAAGGTGGGGAGCGAGCACATCAGCCAATTTCTTATAATATAGTGCCGTGTATCCATCAGGACCTGGGCGTTTGCCTGTTTTCAGTTCCGCTATACATTGCAAAACTTCAGATACTTGGATATTGCGATCCATCAGATCCTTATGGGCCGGTGTTAAAGTAGGTAATGACAAACTAGATAAGAAGTCAGAAATAGACTGAGGGTCAGCCCGGGTGGGATCAGAGTAAAGTTTAGCTAGTCTGTGCCGGAACTCCTCTAAAACCGTTACTGGGTTGCTCGTAAGGGTATTGTGACGAGTACGTAAAGATATCGGTTTAGGGTGTTGCGCAAAAGAACGCAATCTACGGGCCAACATAGAGTCTGGTTTGTTAGCTTTGCAATACCACTTCTGGCGAGTCCAACGTAAGGAGCGCTCAGCCTCATCTGTTAAACACAGATCCAACTCCAAAGGTTCTCAATAGGATTGAGGTCAGGGGAGGATGGAGGCCACACCATGACTTTCTCTCCTTTTATCCCCATAGCAGCCATTGATGCAGAGGTATTCTTTGCAGCATGAGATGGTGCATTGTCATGCATGAAGATGATTTTATTACGGAAAGCATAGTTCTTCCTTCTGTACCAGGGAAGAAAGTGGTCAGTCATAAACTCCACATACTTTGCAGAGGTCATTTTTACACCTTCGGGGACCCTAAAGGCGCCGACTAGCTCTGTTCCCATGATTCCGGCCCAAAACATGACTCCACCACCGCCTTGCTGACGTCGCAGCCTTGTTGGAACAGGGTGGCCGTCCACCAACCATCCACTACTCCATCCATTTGGACCATCCAGGGTTGCACGACACTCATCAGTGAACAGGACTGTTTGAAAATTAGTCTTCATGCATTTTTCTGCCCAATGCAGCTGTTTCTGCTTGTGAGCATTGGTTAGTGGTGGCCGAATAGAAGGTTTATGCACAGTTGCAAGACTCTGGAGGACTCTACACCTTGTTGTCCGTGGGACTCCAGAGGCACAAGCAGCTTCAAATATCTGTTTGCTGCTATGTAATGGTATTTTAGCAGCTGCTCTCTTGATCCGATGCATGGATCTGGCAGAAATCTTCCTCAATGTGCCTTTATCTGCACGAACCCGTCTGTGCTCTGAATCAGCCACAAATCTCTTAATAGTGCGATGATCACGCTTAAGTTTTCGTGAAATATCGAATGTTTTGATACCTTGTCCAAGGCATTGAACTATTTCACTCTTTTTGGCAGCAGAGAGATCCTTTTTCTTCCCCATATTGCTTGAAAACGGTGCTCTGCTTAATAATGTGGAACGCCCTCCTTCAGTAGTGTTTCCTTAAATTGGGCTCACCTGCTAATCTAATTATCACAGGTGTCCGAGATTGTGTTCAGTGATCAAAAGAGCCCTGACACACAATGCCATCCATGAGTTAAACTGAAAAACAAAATATTTAATCTTTGTGACACTTAAATAGAATTTGCATAATAATTTGGAACAGGGTGTATTCCTCCCTCTGACCAACAATGAGGTATTATTCCTCCCATCAGTGATGGACTATTCCTTTCACTGACACCAGCTATGTTTTTTGTGTTAAGTGTTAAGCTAAGTGTTTTTTTTTTTTGTTTTTTTTTTTTAGATTCCTGGAAGTTTGCAGGAATGGTCAGTGATAAGCTGGTGGTTACTCGGCAGGGAAGAGACCCAGACAGACACAGGTGGATATACCGTATTTTTTGCTCCATAAGATGCACCTAGGTTTTAGAGGAGGAAAACAAGAAAAAAAATATTTTGACCCAATGGACTGCAGACATAATACAGGAGATGACCAGAGACTGCGGACATACTACAGGAGATGACCAGAGACTGCGGACATAGTACAGGAGATGACCAGAGACTGCGGACAAACTACAGGAGATGACCGGAGACTGCAGACACAGTACAGGAGATGACCAGAGACTGCAGACACAGTACAGGAGATGACCAGAGACTGCGGACACAGTACAGGAGATGACAAGAGACTGCAGACACAGTACAGGAGATGACCAGAGACTGCGAACACAGTAGAGGGGATGAGCAGAGACTGCGGTCACAGTACAGGGGATGAGCAGAGACTGCGGTCACAGTACAGGGGATGAGCAGAGACTGCGGTCACAGTACAGGGGATGAGCAGAGACTGCGGTCACAGTACAGGGGATGAGCAGAGACTGCGGTCACAGTACAGGGGATGAGCAGAGACTGCGGTCACAGTACAGGGGATGAGCAGAGACTGCGGTCACAGTACAGGGGATGAGCAGAGACTGCGGTCACAGTACAGGGGATGAGCAAAGACTGCTGACACAGTACAGGGGATGAGCAGAGACTGCTGACACAGTACAGGGGATGAGCAGAGACTGGTGACACAGTACAGGGGATGAGCAGAGACTGCGGACACAGTACAGGGGATGAGCAGAGACTGCGGACCTTTGGGGAGGGAGGGGTACCCACTCCCACTTGCACTGAGTTGTCCTCCCTCCCCGTCTTCTGGGACACTGACAGGTCCCAGAAGACTGCTGGACCACTCACAGAGAGCAACACTTCTCATGCATGCGCAGTGGGCACCCGGCTGTCACAGCCTGGTGCCCACACTAAAGATGCCGGTGCTGGGAGAGAAGACTGTAGAGCTCTGGACCGAGGAACAGGTAAGGGCTCTGCTGCAGAGAAGAGCCGAGTGGCCGGCCAGGTATTCTGACACGGCGGCAGCAGGAATACCAGACCGGCTGCTCCATATTCGCTCCATAAGATGCACAGACATTTTTCTCCATTTTTTTTTTTTGGGGGGGTAATGCATCTTATGGAGCAAAAAATACGGTATATCAAATGTCTTTTTCCAGCCAATTGCTTTTCCGGGGGGTTTCACATTGTTTCTAATATATGGGTAAATTTAAGAGCTGTTTTGAAAGATGGATGGGTCCCTATTCAACTGTGCATTTCCTAGCCCCGTGGAAGACCACGCTTTTAGGATGGTCTAATATTTAATAAAATACAGCCTGTGAATTGCCCAGGGAGCAGCATTAACATTGTAGTACATCCATAATTTTATACTAATAAGCTGTGTATTGGGTCTGTGCACAGGATGGGTCTCTCCATGGTGTTTGGGTGACAGGTTCTCTTTGATAAAATTCAACCTTCATTCTTCCTTGCAAAGTAAACGCATGAAGGTTAAATTAATCTGCACATTCAGGATAAAGCGACAGGTTCACCATAATGCCAACCTCCACAAATGCAAATACTTTCCTGGTTTTTGCTCCTCAGCCAATCTGTTCAGTTGGAAATGAAAGTAAAGCCCCGAAGGAGTGGTGTTTGTGAAGTCATGCTGGTGCTTGTTGAAGGGGGGGAATTGTTGGGAAAGGGTGAGGGATTACAGGAAACATTGATTTTCTCTTTTTTTAATCAACATACAGGATAAATTTAAAGTGATGTAAGGTTGTACTTTTTTTAAGGCAAACCGCTCCAATCCTCTTCTTTTTTGTGTCATGTCCTCCTGCAGTCAATTCAATTTGTTCATTCTTCTTCTCTTTTCCAACAGATGGAGCGCAAGACTCCATGTCACTACCTGGGAACCATGAATGCTGTGCCCAGTGGGATGAAGCTCCATGACCTCAGAATCCCCATCCTCCTTCCCTCCTGATCACTGCAGTAAAAGTCGCCAACAGACTCATTCTATCCATCCATCCATCCATCCTGCATTGCTGCTCTGTGCACCTTCATGTACGTAGTCATGATTTCTGTGTGCAGTAATTAATTTTATTAAATTTAGACCTTTCCCACTGGCTGCTGTAGTTTTTCTTCTAGTTTGTGGTGAACAAACAAAATGCTATTCGTGTTAGCTACAATAGACTTGCTCAGTATCTAAACCAGCGGTCACTAAATGGCGGACCACAGTCCGAGAACGGCCCCAAAATGCTCCCTTCTGGACCGCCAGCCTGCAATGACAGATCTGCCGCTGAGCAGGGCGGTCCTCACAGCAACATGACATCACGTGTGTGCGCCCCGCCCCTTGCAGCTCACTGTCTCTCCGGCTCCCTCTCCCTGCCTGTACACAAGCATTCTTCAGCAAGGATCCTGACACAGCTCCTGTCTGCCCTTAAGGTAGGGTGTAGTCTTACAGGGGCACTCTGATGGGCACATTTAATGTTAGAGTCATGCTGATGGGCACATTTAATGTTAAGGTGCACTGTGATGGACACAACATAGAATGTGCCCATCAGAGTGCCCCTTACTATAAATGTGCCCATCAGAGTGCCCCTTACTATAAATGTGCCCATCAGAGTGCCCCTTACTATAAATGTGCCCATCAGAGTGCCCCTTATTTTATGTTAAGGGTGCACTCTGACGGCCCCATGTTATGTTAAGGGGGCACTCTGATGGCCCCATGTTATGTTAAGGGGGCACTCTGACGGCCCCATGTTATGTTAAGGGGGCACTTTGACGGGCCCATGTTATGTTAAGGGGGCACTCTGACGGGCACATACTGTGGAAAGGGGCACTCTGATGGGGAATATGATTTAAAGGGGTACTCTGAGTGAAAGGGGGCACTCTGATGGGAATACCTGATGTAAGGTGGCACTGTGATGGGGACACCTGTTGTAAAGGGGGCACTCTGATGGGCACACCTGATGTGATGGGAATACATGATGTAAAGTTGCACTCTGATGGCGACACTTAGTGTAAGGGGGTGCACTGATGGGCACACTCTATTTGGACCTCGGCCAGAAGAAAATTTTAGTGACCGGACTTCTTGAATTTTAATTCAATACCCCTGATCTAAAAAACTGTTATTGATCATCCTAAATTGGTGTAGTGACTCCTCCTGGCTAGAAAAGGAAAAACCTCCAGCACAGAGGTGGGCTGATATTACCCCAGGGTGGATCCATGGCCGCAGTGGAGAGTTACAGTGATGAAGGGCACCTAGCACTTTAGTATTTTATAGTATTCTGCTCTGGCTCATAAGAGAGAGAGGATTAGGGATTGAGATACCTCCAGCAACATGGGTTCAAAACGTCATCACACTCTCTGAGGGCAGACTCCAATCTTCCTCCAACAGGACTTCTTTTCCTGGCTCTCCAGCTTGGGTACTGTATGCTCCTTGACCTGGCAAGGCAGCTTGAGGATTTTCCTTGTGGTTTACCAAGACTGACATAAATATCTATAATCTAGTATTGCTGCAGCTCCCTTGTTTATTGCCCTAAGCGTCAGTGATTCCTAGTAGCAGCAGCCAGGAACACCAACACTGAGTTTAGGGGAGAGCCAAGTAAAAGACTATTGATCAACCTGGCAGAACTAAATTTACTAGTCACCTCTGTTTATGGCAGGGTGGCTACACTGGGCAAGTTGAAATGAGCAGATCGGTTATCAGGAAAAAACACATAAATACATTTTAAAAAAAAAGGTGAAATTATTCTTTAACTCTGTTTTGCAGATAAAAAAATGTGCATTTATTATTTATTTTTTTACTTGGAGCCTAGAAAGCATTGCACCCACAATTAGCAGATACAGGTGCCATGCAGGACTCCTGTAGACCTGTCAGTGTATCTGTGTGCTCCTACCTCATACAGGCAAGATGATACACACTGACACACAGGAAGAGACAAAGAACTACCACAGTGCTCAACAGCTCCGTGGTAGTTCATTGAGAACTACAAGCCAACAGCCGCAAAGGCTATCCTGACTTGTAGTTTTCCATTCACTGAAATCTGTAAATGAATGATGCGACCGAGCAGGAGGAGCCCCACATGGTTGCATTTAAAAAAAAAAAAAAATAGTAACCGCTATCAGGGGAAAGATCTGCTCGCTGTGACTAGATGCAGCAGAGCGGGCCCCGGGAACATGTTGCATGTTCCCAAAGATTAACTTATCCTTTAACTTTGCGTTAAACCTGCATGCCAGAGATGGAGGCAGCTGATGTGATGTGCAACTCGCCATCCTTACTGGAGCTGTTGTATTCTCAACCTTACTTTTGGCATTTTTATGTGGCTGACCAGTAAAGAGGGGGGGGGGGGGGTAGGATGAAACCCAAGCTTTCCCATGCAATTATTTTGCAGGTAAAACAAATGTGCATTCATTCATTTATTTATTTGTTTTGGTGCATGTAAAACATTGCACCCCGTGATCAGCAGATCGCTGGTGCAATGACAGGCTCCTGCAGGTTGTCATTGTATCTGTCTGCTCGTTCCTCATATGGACAGGCAGTTACATGATGACAGGAAGACTCAATGAACTGCCTAGAGCACTCACTAGCACCCTGGTAGTTCAAGAACTGCAAGCCGTCAGACGCAAAGACTGTTGATACTTGTAGTTCATTAATTTACATTCTGACCACACGGCTGCATTCTTTTCAAATTGTGACAGCTAGCGCTGAGAGAAGATCCCTGGCCCGCTGTCACAGGTGGGGGGGGGGGGGAATTTGTGACCCTAAAGTGTGTGGAACTTGTAACAAACCTTTAAGTTGCATGAAACCTTTCCTGCCAATATGTCTGGACCTGATTGGCATATTGCCTCTTTATTGTATGCTCTGTATAAGAAGTGCCAATATACTGGATGTGCTATACTCAGATTTGGGCAAGAAGAGGAGATTACTGTATAAATCTGCTTTATGGGTCAGTCCACCTAAAATGGATATTTTAATTATGGGTGGTGATTAGTAAATGGAGACCCCTCATATCTTAGGAATTCACAGTCTTCTCCATAAAATTCTTGGCTATGATAATGCACTAAAAGTGCCTCACAGTTTCTACCACTGTGCCGTGTGTTGCTGTTGGGCTTTGCTGACTGGACCCCCACCCATATCTTTGGGTTCCTTAAAGTGATATTAAAGGCAGATTAAGAAAAATAAATGTGTCATACTTACCTGCTCTGTGCATTGGTTTTGCACACAACATAAATATTAAATATTGGATGAAGCGCTCTGCTATAATAGTACTATACACAAAACCAAAATATTGTACAAATATATATAAAACAAAAAAAGAAAGTGACTAGTGCTTAATAAATATTATATGTGTAAACACAATAAAAATATATAATTCATATAAAACCAGTCTGCCCCCAAGTGGCTAAAAACTGGTTAAACATGTGCACACACGACTTAAATAAGGGTGACCAAGTGCTTACTTACATATATAATGTCTTAATAAATATAATAAAAAATCACAGTGAATAATCTCAAAAAGTGCCAAGTGTTAAAATGCAATCAATATACATCTAATATCATCATGTGCAAAATCATGCTATCATTCTTCTGTGAAAATTAAGATATAAATAGGTGCTTCTTCATCAAAATTGTGCTCAGACCAAGGTGTCACTCCAGTGCATCAATCCTAAATATCCAGAGTGCCTCCTCACCTCCAACATTCGACCCCTAGAGGTCACAGATCATTTATTTAAATGATGTTCCAGACCGACACCAGGATATATCTTGTCCCCACGACTCAAAATCTTATTATATAAGATGACTCAGCCATATATCCATGGACCATGGAAGATTAAGCAAAAAGAGAGATCTCCATTGCGCAATATGTAACGATTATTAAATATAAAGACCAGACGAATAACTCACATGCTCCTAGTAGTTAACAAGCGGTTCCCCCATATCCTATGGGAGTAATAGGAAATCACGTTTGGCAAAAACCGGAAGTGCGTCACCGGAAACACGTCACCGAGCTCCACCCGGAAATGACGGAATATGAGGGCACTCGAGCAGGCTCACTCCTGAGCTGCTGCTGTGTGTGACCATTTACACACACACAGCATGGCTTGGCTCCATTCCTGGAATGAGGGGGGGCTCAGGGAAGTGGGGGCTGCTGTACACAAGTCTGTTTTTAACTTCATGTATTCAAGATAAAAAACGTTGAGCCTTTACAACCACTTTAACCACTTGCCCTCCAGAGGATCCCCCCACTCCTGACCAGGCCCTGTTTTGCGATATGGCGCTGTGTTAATTTAACTGACAATTGTGCAGTCATGCAACGCTGCACCCAAATGAAATTTGTCCTTTTCCCACAAATAGAGCTTTCTTTCTGTGGTATTTGATCGCTTGTGCGTTTTTTATTTTTTGAAAAAAAACCAATATTTTTAACGTTTTGCTTTTAAACATGTCTCCTCTTCTTCCTTCTCCTTTTCTTCTTCTTTTTCTTTTCTTCCTCTTTCTTCCTCTTCTTCTTTTTCTTTTCTTCCTCTTTCTTCTTCTTTTTCTTTTCTTCCTCTTTCTTCTTCTTTTTCTTTTCCTCCTTCTTTTTTTCCTCTTTCTTCTTCTTTTTCTTTTTTTTTTCTTTCGTCTTTTCCTCTTCTTTCTTCTTTTCCTCTTCTTTCTTCTTTTCCTCTTCTTTTCTTTTTTCTTTTCCTCTTCTTTTCATCTTCTTTTCCTCTTCTTTCTTCTTTTCCTCTTTGCTTCTTTCTTCTTTTCCTCTGCTTTCTTCTTTTCTTTCTTCTTTTCATCTTCTACTTTTCTTGATTCTTTTCCTCTTCTTCTTTTCCTCTTCTTTTTTTTCTTCTTTTCCTCTTCTTTTCTTTCTTGTTTTCCTCTTCTTTTCTTTCTTGTTTTCCTCTTCTTTTCTTTCTTGTTTTCCTCTTCTTTTCTTTCTTGTTTTCCTCTTCTTTTCTTTCTTGTTTTCCTCTTCTTTTCTTTCTTGTTTTCCTCTTCTTTTCTTTCTTCTTTTCCTCTTCTTTTCTTTCTTCTTTTCCTCTTCTTTTTTGTCTTCTTTCCTCTTCTTTTCTGTCTTCTTTCCTCTTCTTTTCTGTCTTCTTTTCCTCTTCTTTTCTGTCTTCTTTTCCTCCTTCTTTTCCTCTTCTTTTCCTCTTCTTTCTTCTTTTCTGTCTTCTTTTCCTCTTCTTTCTTCTTTTCTTTCTTCTTTTCCTCTTCTTTTCTGTCTTCTTTTACTCCTTCTTTTCCTCTTCTTTTCTTCTTCTTTTCCTCTTCTTTTTTGTCTTCTTTTCCTCTTCTTTTCTTTCTTCTTTTCCTCCTTCTTTTCCTCTTCTTTCTTCTTTTCCTCTTCTTTTCTGTCTTCTTTTACTCCTTATTTTCCTCTTCTTTTCCTCTTCTTTCTTCTTCTTTTCCTCTTCTTTTTAGTCTTCTTTTCCTCTTCTTTCTTCTTTTCCCCTTCTTCTTTTCCTCTGCTTTTCTTTCTTCTTTTCCTCTTCTTTTCTTTCTTCTTTTTCTCTTCTTTTCTTTCTTCTTTTCCTTTTCTTTTCCTCTTCTTTTCTTTCTTCTTTTCCTCTTCTTTTCACCTTCTTTTCCAATTATTTTCCTCTTCTTTTCTTTCTTCTTTTCCTCCTTTTCCTCTTCTTTCTTCTTTTCCTTCTTCTATTCCTTCTCTTTCTTCTTTTCCCTTCTTCTTTTCCTCTTCTTTTTTATTTCTTTTCCTCTTCTTTTCTTTCTTCTTTTTCTCTTCTTTTCTTTCTTCTTTTCCTTTTCTTTTCTTCTTTTCCTCTTCTTTTCTTTCTTCTTTTCCTTCTTCTATTCCTTCTCTTTCTTCTTTTCCCCTTCTTCTTTTCCTCTTCTTTTCTTCTTTCTTTTCTTTTTCTTTTCTTTCTTCTTTTCCTCTTCTTTTCTTTCTTCTTTTTCTCTTCTTTTCTTTCTTCTTTTTCTCTTCTTTTCTTTCTTCTTTTTCTCTTCTTTTCTTTCTTCTTTTTCTCTTCTTTTCTTTCTTCTTTTCCTTTTCTTTTCTTCTTTTCCTCTTCTTTTCTTTCTTCTTTTCCTCTTCTTTTCATCTTCTTTTCCAATTATTTTCCTCTTCTTTTCTTCTTTTCTTTCTTCTTTTCCTCTTCTTTTCTTTCTTCTTTTTCTCTTCTTTTCTTACTTCTTTTCCTCTTCTTTTCTTTCTTCTTTTCCTCTTCTTTTCTTTCTTCTTTTCATATTTTCCAATTATTTTCTCTTATTTCTTCTTTTTCTTCTCTTTCTTTTTTTCCTTCTTCTATTCCTTCTCTTTCTTCTTTTCCTCTTCTTTTCTTCTTTTTTTTTCCTCTTTTCCTCTTCTTTTTTTCTTCTTTTCCTCTTCTTTTCTTTCTTCTTTTCCTCTTTTTTTTCTTTCTTCTTTTCTTTTCCTTTCTTCTTTTCTTTCTTTTCCTCTTCTTTTCTTTCTTCTTTTCTTCTTTTCCTCTTCTTTTCCTCTTCTTTCTTCTTTTCCTCTTCTTTTCTTTCTTTTTTTCTTCTTATTTCTTTTTTTCCTCTTCTTTTCATCTTCTTTTCTTTCTTCTTTTCTTTCTTCTTTGCCTCTTCTTTTCTTTCTTCTTTTCCTCTTCTTTTCTTTCTTCTTTTCCTTTTCTTTTCCTCTTCTTTTCTTTCTTCTTTTCCTCTTCTTTTCTTTCTTCTTTTCCTTTTCTTTTCCTCTTCTTTTCTTTCTTCTTTTCCTCTTCTTTTCTTTCTTCTTTTCCTCTTCTTTTCTTTCTTCTTTTCCTTTTCTTTTCCTCTTCTTTTCTTTCTTCTTTTCCTCTTCTTTTCTTTCTTCTTTTCCTCTTCTTTTCTTTCTTCTTTTCCTCTTTTTTTTTTTCTTTTCCTCTTCTTTCTTCTTTTCCTTTTCTTCTTTTTCTTCTCTTCTTTTCTTCTTTTCCTTCTCTTTCTTCTTTTCTTTCTTCTATTCCTTCTCTTTCTTCTTTTCCTCTTCTTTTCCTCTTTTTTTTCTTCTTTTCCTCTTCTTTTCTCTCTTGTTTTCCTCTTCTTTTTTTCTTCTTTTCTGTTTTCTTTTCTTCTGCTTTTCTTTCTGCTTTTCCTCCTTCTTTTCCTCTTCTTTCTTCTTCTTGTCCTCTTCTTTCTTCTTTTCTTTCTTCTATTCCTTCTCTTTCTTCTTTTCTTTCTTCTTTTCCTCTTCTTTTCTTTCTTCTTTTCCTCTTCTTTCTTCTTTTCCTCTTCTTTCTTCTTTTCCTCTTCTTTTCCTCTTCTTTTCTTTCTTCTTTTCCTCTTCTTTTCTTTCTTTTTTTCCTCTTCTTTTCTTTCTTTTTTTCCTCTTCTTTTCTTTCTTTTTTTCCTCTTCTTTTCCTCTTCTTTCTTCTTTTCCTCTTCTTTCTTCTTTTCCTCTTCTTTTCTTGCTTCTTTTCCTCTTCTTTCTTTTCTTTCTTCTTTTCTTTCTCTTTCTTCTTTTCTTTCTCTTTCTTCTTTTCTTTCTTCTATTCCTTCTCTTTCTTCTTTTCCTCTTCTTTTCTTTCTTCTTTTCCTCTTCTTTTCTTTCTTCTTTTCCTCTTCTTTTCCTTTTCTTTTCTTTCTTCTTTTCCTTTTCTTTTCTTTTCTTTCTTCTTTTCCTTTTCTTTTCTTTCTTCTTTTCCTTCTTTTTTCCTCTTCTTTCTTCTTTTCTTTTTTCTTTCTTCTTTTCCTTCTCTTTATTCTTTTCTTTCTTCTATTCCTTCTCTTTATTCTTTTCGTCTTCTTTTTTTCTTTTCCTCTTCTTTTTATTCTTCTTTTTCTCTTCTTTTCTTTCTTCTTTTCCTTTTCTTTCTTCTTTTCCTTTTCTTTCTTCTATTCCTTCTCTTTCTTCTTTTCCCTTTCTTCTTTTCCTCTTCTTTTCTTTCTTCTTTTCCTCTTCATTTCTTTCTTCTTTTCCCTTTCTTCTTTTCCTCTGCTTTCTTCTTTTCTTTCTTCTATTCCTTCTTTTCCTCTTCTTTTCTTCTTTTTTTTCTTCTTTTTTCTTCATTTCCTCTTCTTTTCTTTCTTCTTTTCCTCTTCTTTTCTTGCTTCTTTTCCTCTTCTTTTCTTGCTTCTTTTCCTCTTCTTTTCCTCTTCTTTCTTCTTTTCTTCCTTCTTCTTTTCCTTTTCTTTTCTTGCTTCTTTTCCTCTTCTTTTCTTGCTTCTTTTCTTGCTTCTTTTCCTCTTCTTTTCCTCTTCTTTTCCTCTTCTTTTCCTCTTCTTTCTTCTTCTTTTCCTCTTCTTTTCCTCTTCTTTTCCTCTTCTTTTCCTCTTCTTTCTTCTTCTTTTCCTCTTCTTTTCCTCTTCTTTCTTCTTCTTTTCCTCTTCTTTCTTATTTTCCTCTTTCTTTTCTTGCTTCTTTTCCTCTTCTTTCTTCTTCTTTCTTCTTCTTTTCCTCTTCTTTCTTCTTTTCCTCCTTCTATTCCTTCTCTTTCTTCTTTTCCCCTTCTTCTTTTCCTCTTCGTTTCTTTCTTCTTTTCCTCTTCGTTTCTTTCTTCTTTTCCTCTTCTTTTCTTTCTTCCTTCTTCTTTTCCTCTTTCTTCTTTTCTTTCTTCTTTCTTCTTTTCTTTCTCTTATTTTCTTTCTTCTATTCCTTCTCTTTCTTCTTTTCCTCTTCTTTTCTTGCTTCTTTTCCTCTTCTTTCTTCTTTTCCTCTTTCTATTCCTTCTCTTTCTTCTTTTCCCCTTTTTCTTTTCCTCTTCGTTTCTTTCTTCTTTTCCTCTTCTTTCTTCTTTTCCTCTTCTTTCTTCTTTTCTTTCTTCCTTCTTCTTTTCCTTCTCTTTCTTCTTTTCCTCTTCTTTTCTTGCTTCTTTTCCTCTTCTTTTCTTCTTCTTTTCCTCTTCTTTCTTCTTCTTTTCCTCTTCTTTCTTCTTTTATTTCTTCTTTCTTCTTTTCTTTCTCTTTCTTCTTTTCTTTCTCTTTCTTCTTTTATTTCTTCTATTCCTTCTCTTTCTTCTTTTCCTCTTCTTTTCTTGCTTCTTTTCCTCTTCTTTTCCTTTTCTTTTCTTTCTTCTTTTCCTTCTTTTTTCCTCTTCTTTCTTCTTTTCTTTTTTCTTTCTTCTTTTCCTTCTCTTTATTCTTTTCCTCTTCTTTTCTTCTTCTTTTCCTCTTCTTTCTTCTTTTATTCTTTCTTCTTTTCTTTCTCTTTCTTCTTTTCTTTCTTCTGTTCCTTCTCTTTCTTCTTTTCCTCTTCTTTTCCTTTTCTTTCTTCTTTTCCTTTTCTTTTCCTCTTCTTTTCCTCTTCTCTTCTTCTTTCTTTTCTTCTTTTCCTCTTCTTTTTATTCTTCTTTTTCTCTTCTTTTCATTCTTCTTTTTCTCTTCTTTTCTTTCTTCTTTTCCTCTTTTTTTTATTCTTCTTTTCCTCTTCATTTCTTTCTTCTATTCCTTCTCTTTCTTCTTTTCCCTTTCTTCTTTTCCCTTTCTTCTTTTCTTCTTTCTTTTTTTCTTCTTTTCCTTTTCTTTTCTTGCTTCTTTTCCTCTTCTTTTCTTCTTCTTTTCCTCTTCTTTTCTTCTTCTTTTCCTCTTCTTTCTCCTTCTTTTCCTCTTCTTTCTCCTTCTTTTCCTCTTCTTTCTCCTTCTTTTCCTCTTCTTTTCCTCTTCTTTCTTCTTCTTTTCCTCTTCTTTCTTCTTTTCCTCTTCTTTCTTCTTTTCCTCTTCTTTCTTCTTCTTTCTTCTTCTTTTCCTCTTCTTTCTTCTTTTCCTCCTTCTATTCCTTCTCTTTCTTCTTTTCCCCTTCTTCTTTTCCTCTTCGTTTCTTTCTTCTTTTCCTCTTCGTTTCTTTCTTCTTTTCCTCTTCTTTCTTCTTTTCTTCTTCTTTCTTCTTTTCTTTCTTTCTTCCTTCTTCTTTTCCTTCTCTTTCTTCTTTTCCTCTTCTTTTCTTTCTTCTTTTCCTCTTCTTTCTTCTTTTCTTTCTTCTTTTCCTCTTTCTATTCCTTCTCTTTCTTCTTTTCCCCTTCTTCTTTTCCTCTTCGTTTCTTTCTTCTTTTCCTCTTCTTTTCTTTTCTTTCTTCCTTCTTCTTTTCCTCTTCTTTTCTTTCTTCTTTTCCTCTTCTTTTCTTGCTTCTTTTCCTCTTCTTTTCCTCTTCTTTCTTCTTTTCTTGCTTCTTTTCCTCTTCTTTTCTTGCTTCTTTTCCTCTTCTTTCTTCTTTTCTTTCTTCTTTCTCTTTCTTCTTTTCTTTCTCTTTCTTCTTTTCTTTCTTCTATTCCTTCTCTTTCTTCTTTTCCTTTTCTTTTCTTTCTTCTTTTCCTCTTCTTTTCTTTCTTCTTTTCCTCTTCTTTTCTTTCTTCTTTTCCTCTTCGTTTCTTTCTTCTTTTCCTCTTCGTTTCTTTCTTCTTTTCCTCTTCGTTTCTTTCTTCTTTTCCTCTTCGTTTCTTTCTTCTTTTCCTCTTCTTTTCTTTTCTTTCTTCCTTCTTCTTTTCCTCTTCTTTTCTTTCTTCTTTTCCTCTTCTTTTCTTGCTTCTTTTCCTCTTCTTTTCCTCTTCTTTCTTCTCTTCTTGCTTCTTTTCCTCTTCGTTTCTTCTTCTTTTCCTCTTCTTTCTTCTTTTCTTTCTTCTTTCTTCTTTCTCTTTCTCTTTCTTCTTTTCTTTCTCTTTCTTCTTTTCTTTCTTCTATTCCTTCTCTTTCTTCTTTTCCTCTTCTTTTCTTGCTGCTTTTCTTCTTCTTTTCTTGCTTCTTTTCCTCTTCTTTTCTTGCTTCTTTTCCTCTTCTTTCTTCTTTTCCTCCTTCTTTTCCTCTTCTTTCTTCTTTTCCTTCTATTCCTTCTCTTTCTTCTTTTCCCTTCTTCTTTTCCTCTTCTTTTTTATTTCTTTTCCTCTTCTTTTCTTTCTTCTTTTTCTCTTCTTTTCTTGCTTCTTTTCCTCTTTTCCTCTTCTTTTCTTTCTTCTTTTCCTTCTTCTATTCCTTCTCTTTCTTCTTTTCCCCTTCTTCTTTTCCTCTTCTTTTCCCCTTCTTCTTTTCCTCTTCTTTTCTTTCTTCTTTTCCTCTTCTTTTCTTTCTTCTTTTTCTCTTCTTTTCTTTCTTCTTTTTCTCTTCTTTTCTTGCTTCTTTTCCTCTTCTTTTCTTGCTTCTTTTCCTCTTCTTTTCTTTCTTCTTTTTCTCTTCTTTTCTTTCTTCTTTTTCTCTTCTTTTCTTTCTTCTTTTTCTCTTCTTTTCTTTCTTCTTTTTCTCTTCTTTTCTTTCTTCTTTTTCTCTTCTTTTCTTTCTTCTTTTCCTTTTCCTTTCTTCTTTTCCTCTTCTTTTCTTTCTTCTTTTCCTCTTCTTTTCATCTTCTTTTCCAATTATTTTCCTCTTCTTTTCATCTTTTCTTTCTTCTTTTCCTCTTCTTTTCTTTCCTCTTTTTCTCTTCTTTTCTTTCTTCTTTTCCTTTTCTTTTCTTCTTTTCCTCTTCTTTTCTTTCTTCTTTTCCTCTTCTTTTCATCTTCTTTTCCAATTACTTTCCTCTTCTTTTCTTCTTTTCTTTCTTCTATTCCTTCTCTTTCTTCTTTTCTTTCTTCTATTCCTTCTCTTTCTTCTTTTCCCCTTCTTCTTTTCCTCTTTTCTTCTTTTTTTCTTCTTTTCCTCTTCTTTTCTCTCTTGTTTTCCTCTTCTTTTTTTCTTCTTTTCTGTCTTCTTTCTTCTTCTTTTCTTTCTGCTTTTCCTCCTGCTTTTCCTCCTGCTTTTCCTCTTCTTTTCTTTCTGCTTTTCCTTTGCTTTCTTCTTTTCTTTCTTCTATTCCTTCTCTTTCTGCTTTTCCTCTTCTTTCTTTTCTTCTTCTTTTCCTCTTCTTTTCTTTCTTCCTTTCCTATTTTTTTTCTTTCTTTTCCTTTTCTTTTGTTCTTCTTTTCCTCTGCTTTCTTCTTTTCCTCTGCTTTCTTCTTTTCCTCTGCTTTCTTCTTTTCCTTCTTCTATTCCTTCTCTTTCTTCTTTTCCTCTTCTTCTTTTCCTCTTTTCCTCTTTTTTTTTCTTCTTTTCCTCTGCTTTTCTCTCTTGTTTTCCTCTTCTTTTTTTCTTCTTTTCTGTCTTCTTTTCTTCTGCTTTTCTTTCTGCTTTTCCTCCTTCTTTTCCTCTTCTTTCTTCTTCTTGTCCCCTTCTTTCTTCTTTTCTTTCTTCTATTCCTTCTCTTCTTTTCTTTCTTCTTTTCCTCTTCTTTTCTTTCTTCTTTTCCTCTTCTTTCTTCTTTTCCTCTTCTTTTCTTTCTTCTTTTCCTCTTCTTTTCTTTCTTCTTTTCCTCTTCTTTTCTTTCTTTTTTTCCTCTTCTTTTCTTCTTCTTTTCCTCTTCTTTCTTCTTTTCCTCTTCTTTCTTCTATTCCTTCTTCTATTCCTTCTCTTTCTTCTTTTCCCTTCTTCTTTTTCTCTTCTTTTTCTCTTCTTTTCTTTCTTCTTTTCCTTTTCTTTTCTTCTTTTCCTCTTCTTTTCTTTCTTCTTTTCCTCTTCTTTTCTTTCTTCTTTTCCTCTTCTTCTTTTCTTTCTTCTATTTTTCATCTTCTTTTCTTTCTTCTTTTCTTTCTTCTTTTCCTCTTCTTTTCTTTCTTCTTTTCCTCTTCTTTTCTTTCTTCTTTTCCTTCTTCTATTCCTTCTCTTTCTTCTTTTCCCCTTCTTCTTTTCCTCTTCTTTTCATCTTCTTTTCTTCTTTCTTTTTCTTCTTCTTTTCTTTCTTCTTTTCCTCTTCTTTTCTTTCTTCTTTTCCTCTTCTTTTCTTTCTTCTTTTTCTTCTTCTTTTCTTTCTTCTTTTCCTCTTCTTTTCTTTCTTCTTTTCCTTCTTCTTTTTCTCTTCTATTCTTTCTTCTTTTTCTCTTCTTTTCTTTCTTCTTTTCCTTTTCTTTTCTTCTTTTCCTCTTCTTTTCTTTCTTCTTTTCCTCTTTTCTTTCTTCTTTTCCTCTTCTTTTCCAATTATTTTTCTCTTCTTTCTTCTTTTTCTTCTCTTTCTTCTTTTCCTTCTCTATTCCTTCTCTTTCTTCTTTTCCTCTTCTTTTCCTATTGTTTTCTTTATTTTCCTTTTCTTTCTTCTTTCTTTTTTCTTTCTTCTATTCCTTCTCTTTCTTCTTTTCCTCTTTTCTTCTTCTTCTTTTCCTCTTCTCTTCTTCTTCTTTTCCTCTTCTTTCTTCTTTTCCTCTTCTTTTCTCCTTCTTTTCCTCTTCTTTCTTCTTTTCTTTCTTCTTTTCCTCTTCTTTTCTTTCTTCTTTTCTTTCTTCTATTCCTTCTCTTTCTTCTTTTCCTCTTTTCTTCTTCTTCTTTTCCTCTTTTCTGTCTTCTTTTCCTCTTCTTTTCTGTCTTCTTTTCCTCTTCTTATCTGTCTTCTTTTCCTCTTCTTTCTTCTTTTCCTCTTCTTTTCAGCCTTCTTTTCCTCTTCTTTTCTGTCTTCGTTTCCTCTTCTTTTCTTTCTTCTTTTCCTTTTCTTTCTTTTTTCCCTCTTCTTTCTTCTTTTCCTTCTCTTTATTCTTTTCTTTCTTCTATTCCTTCTCTTTCTTCTTTGCCTCTTCTTTGCCTCTTCTTTTCTTCTTCTTTTCCTCTGCTTTCTTCTTTTCTTTCTTCTTTTGCTCTTCTTCTTTTCCTTTTCTTTTCCTGTTCTTTTCTTTCTTCTTTTCCTCTTCTTTTCTTTCTTCTTTTCCTCTTTTCTTCTTTTCCTCCTTTTTTTTCTTCTTTTCCTCTTCTCTTCTTTTCCTCTTTTTTTTTTTCTTCTTTTCCTCTTCTTTCTTCTTTTCCTTTTCTTTCTTCTTTTTCTTCTTTTCCTTCTCTTTCTTCTTTTCTTTCTTCTATTCCTTCTCTTTCTTCTTTTCCTTTTCTTCTTTTCCTCTTCTTTTCTTCTTTTTTTTCTTCTTTTCCTCTTCTTTTCTTTCTTCTTTTCCTCTTCTTTCTTCTTTTCCTTTTCTTTTCTTTCTTCTTTTCCTTTTCTTTTCTCATTTCTTTTCCTATTCTTTCTTCTTTTCTTTCTTCTTTTTCTTCGTTTCTTCTTTTCTTTCTCTTTCTTTTCTTGCTTCTATTCCTTCTCTTTCTTCTTTTCCCCTTCTTTTCTTCTTCTTTTCCTCTTCTTTTCTTTCTTCCTTTCCTCTTTTCCTCTGCTTTTCTTCTTCTTTTCCTCTTCTTTCTTCTTTTCCTTCTTCTATTCCTTCTCTTTCTTCTTTTCCTTCTTCTATTCCTTCTCTTTCTTCTTTTCCTCTTCTTCTTTTCCAATTCTTTTCTTCTTTTTTTTCTTTTCCTTTTCTTTTCTGTCTTATTTTCCTCTCCTTTTCTTTCTGCTTTTCTTCCTTCTTTTCCTCTTCTTTCTTTTTTTTTTTCTTCTTTTCCTCTTCTTTTCTTTCCTCTTCTTTTCTTTCTTCTTTTCTTTTATCTTTTCCTCTTCTTTTCTTAGTCTTTTCCTCTTCTTTCTTCTTTTCCTCTTCTTTTCTTTCTTCTATTTCTTCTCTTTCTTCTTTTCCTCTTCTTTCTTCTTTTCTTTCTTCTTTACCTCCTTCTATTCCTTCTCTTTCTTCTTTTCCCCTTCTTCTTTTCCTCTTCTTTTCTTTCTTCTTTTCCTCTTCTTTTCTTTCTTCTTTTCCTCTTCTTTTCTTTCTTCTTTTCCTCTTCTTTTCCTCTTCTTTTCCTCTTCTTTTCCTCTTCTTTCTCCTTCTTTTTTTCTTCTTTCTTCTTTTCCTCCTTCTTTTCTTTCTTCTTTTCCTCTTCTTTCTTCTTCTTTTCCTCTTCTTTCTTCTTTTCTTTCTTCTTTTCCTCCTTCTATTCCTTATCTTTCTTCTTTTCCCCTTCTTCTTTTCCTCTTCTTTTCTTTCTTCTTTTCCTCTTCTTTTCTTTCTTCTTTTCCTCTTCTTTCTTCTTTTCTTTCTTCTTTCTTCTTTTCCTTCTTCTTTCTTCTTTTCCTTCTCTTTCTTCTTTTCCTCTTCTTTTCTTGCTTCTTTTCCTCTTTTCTTTCTTCTTTTCCTTTTCTTTCTTTTTTCCTCTTCTTTCTTATTTTCTTTTTTCTTTCTTCTTTTCCTTCTCTTTATTCTTTTCTTTCTTCTATTCCTTCTCTTTATTCTTTTCCTCTTCTTTTTTTCTTTTCCTCTTCTTCTTTTCCTCTTCTTTTTATTCTTCTTTTCCTCTTCTTTTCTTTCTTCTTTTCTTCTTCTTTCTTCTTTTCCTCTGCTTTCTTCTTTTCCTTTACTTTCTTCTTTTCCTTCTTCTATTCCTTCTCTTTTTTCTTTGCCTCTTCTTCTTTTTCTCTTTTCTTCTTTGCCTCTTCTTCTTTTCCTCTTCTTTTTTTCTTTTCCTCTTCTTTTTTTCTTTTCCTCTTCTTTTTTTTCTTTTTTTTTTCTTCATTTCCTCTTCTTTTCTGTCTTCTTTTCCTCTTCTTTTCTTTCTTCGTTTCCTATTCTTTTCTTCCTTTTTTTCCTTTCCTTTCTTCTTTTCCTTCTCTTTCTTCTTTTCTTTCTTCTATTCCTTCCCTTTTTTCTTTGCCTCTTCTTCTTTTTCTCTTCTTTGCCTCTTTTTCTTTTCCTCTTCTTTTTTTTTCTTTTCCTCTTCTCTTTTCCTCTCCTTTTTCTTCTTCTTTTCCTCTCTTTTTCTTCATCTTCTTTTCCTCTTCTTTTCTTTCTTCTTTTCCTCTTCTTTTCTTTCTTCTTTTCCTCTGCTTTCTTCTTTTCTTTCTTCCATTCCTTCTCTTTATTCTTTTCCTCTTCTTTTCGTTCTTCTTTTCCTCTTCTTTTCTTTCTTCTTTTCCTATTTTTTTTTTTCTTCTTTTCCTCTCCTTTTCTTTCTTCTTTTCCTCTTCTTTCTTCTTCTTTTCCTCTTCTTTCTTCTTCTTTTCCTCTTCTTTCTTCTTCTTTTCCTCTTCCTCCTTCTTTTCTTTCTTCTTTTCCTCCTTTTCTTTCTTCTTTTCCTCTTCTTCTTTTCTTCTTTCTTTTCTTCTTTTCCTTTTCTTTTCTTTCTTCTTTTCCTCTTCTTTTCTTTTTTCTTTTCCTCTTCTTTTCTTTGTTTTCTTCTTTTCTTTGCTTTTCTTCTTCTCTTCATTTCTTCTTCTCCCCTTCTTTCTTTCTTTCTTTCTTTCTCTTCTCCCTTTCTTCTTTCTTTTTCTTCTCCCTTTCTTCTTTCTTTTTCTTCTCCCTTTCTTCTTTCTTTTTCTTCTCCCTTTCTTCTTTCTTTTTCTTCTCCCTTTCTTTCTTTCTTTCTTTTTCTTCTCCCCTTCTTTCTTTCTTTTTCTTCTCCCCTTCTTTCTTTCTTTCTTTTTCTTCTCCCTTTCTTCTTCTTCTCCCTTTCTTCTTTCTTTTTCTTCTCCCTTTCTTCTTTCTTTTTCTTCTCCCTTTCTTCTTTCTTTTTTCCTCCTCCTCCTCCTCCATCTCCTCCTCCTCCTCCTCCTCCATCTCCTCCTCCTCCATCATCCTCCTCCCATCATCTCCTCCTCCTCCATTTCTATCTCCTCCATTATCCCCATCTCCTCCTCCATCATCCCCATCTGCTCTTCCTCCTCCATCTCTATCTCCTCCTTTTCCATCTCCTCCTCCATCATCTCCTCCTCTTCCATCTCCATTTCCTTCTCTTCCATCTCCTCCTTCTCTATCATCCCCATCTCCTCCTCCATCATCCCCATCTTCTCTTCCTCCTCCATCTCCTCCTCCTCCCCAATCTCTTCCTCCTCCTCCTATCTCTTCCTCCATCTCCTCCTCCTCCATCATCTCCATCTCCTCCTCCATCATCTCATCCTCTTCCATCTCCATCTCCTCCATCATCTCCTCATCCTCCATCATCCCCATCCATCACCTCTATCTGCTCCTCCATCTCTATCTCCTCCTCCTCCTGCATCTCCCCCTCCTTCATCTTCTCCACCTCCTCCTCTATCATCTCCTCCATCATCTCCATCTCCTCCTCCTCCATCATCTCCTCCTCTTCCATCCCCATCTCCATCATCCCATCTCCTCCTCCATCATCTCCATCTGCTCTTCCTCCTCCATGTCCTCTACCTCCATCTTCTCCTCCTCCTCCTCCTCCATCATCTCCTTCTCCTCCTCCTCCCCCTCCTCCATCATCTCCTCCTCCATCATCATCCTCCTCACAGTAACAATATAACATGAAGTCAACAAAACATTTTTTTTTTAACCTTTTTGTTTACTTTTTAATTTCCTAAATTTTTTTTTGTACTTGAGATCGAATCGTGACACCCACGGGTCGGCGGGGGCTTGGGCGCGCCCCCCTGCCTGCAAAAACAACGGGAGTGCGAATGACGTTTTGAAACGTGATTTTGTGCAGCGGTGCCACCCTGTCGCCGTTTTTATACAGTGGCTGGTCGGCAACCAGTTAATTTTGTAAATTTTTCTTTCTACCTTGTGATTTATGTTTTGTAAACACAGGAACCGGCTGATCTGTGATTCGTTACAGCAGATCAGCATGATGACTGATCGGTGCTGTACCAAATCAAAGCAGTGCCGGGCTGGCTGGCACACGTGTGCACCCCCTGTCCGGGTGCTTGAATGGTGTATGAAGTACGTGATCCAGTGCAGGGAGCCCACTTTGCCAACGTATTCCTACGTGAAGCGGTCTGCAAACAGTTAAGATAGGTAGAGGAATGAAATTTCCCAATAATGACACTGAAGTGTAATAACCGGAAATGGATATTCCACACTGTATAATGTGTAGCTTTGATGTAAAACATTGTTTTCCCCCATGTAGTTGTATGTTATTGTATATATTATTATTCTGACTACTTTCAGAGCGTGAGGAAAGTACTGTTGAGAACCGGCAGTTGTCAAAGCAGGGATCGGCACCGATCATCAGTGCTCAGCAGTGCCACCCACCACTTCTGCCCAGCAGTGCCGCCCACCTGTGCCAAGCAGTGCCACCCACCTGTGCCAAGCAGTGCCACCCACCTATGCCAAGCAGTGCCACCCACCAGTTCTGCCCACAAGTACCCAGCAGTGCCACCCACCTGTGCCACCAGTCAGTGCCGCCAGTCAGTTCCCAGCAGTTGCGCCAGTCAGTATCGCCTATCATCGCCGAATATCATTACCCAACTCATTAGTGCTGCCTATCAGTGCAGCTTCATCAACGCAGATCAGTGAAGGAGAAAAATGACCAGTTTGCAAAATGTTATAATAGAAACAAAGGAACTTTTTTTTTTGCTCTTTTTTTGTTTATGGCGCAAAAAGTAAAACACCCAGCAGCAAGTAAATACCACCAAAAGAAAGCTCGATTTGTGAGAAAAAAATAATAAAAATTCCATATGGGAATAATGTTGCATGATCACGCAATTGTCCTTCAAATTGCGACAGCGCTGAAAGCTGAAAATTGGCCTGGTAAGGAACGGGATATAAGTGCCCGGTAGGCAAGTGGTTAATGTCTGTGGGAGGAATATTGCCTCAAGAAGAACACATACCTAAAAATAAAACATATGGATTCCTCCATTCACATCGATCAATGTGGATGAAGAAATCTGTGCCAGAAGAAAACGGAAAAAAATATATGCCGAAGTATAGGAGCGATCCACCCACTGACCGCCCCCGGCCCCCATATTTGGGCGTATACATTCTGTCAGAGTAAACATGTCAGTGCTGCAGCTGATTGGTCTTCCTGCAAAGCAAACAACGATTAACAATAAAACACAGTAACAATATAACATGAAGTCAACAAAACAACAATTTGTTTTTAACTTTCTTAACGTTTGTTTTCTTTTTAATTTTTTAAGTTTTTTTTTACTTTTTTGATTAATGTTTTGTAAACACAGGAACCAGCTGATCTGTGATTCATTACAGCAGATCAGCATGATGACTGATGAGTGCTGTACCGAATCAAAGCAGTGCTGGTCTGGCGGGCACATGTGTGCACCCCCTGTCCCGGTGCTCGGATCGCATTCTAAGTACGTGGTCCAGTGCAGGGAGCCCGCTTTGCCACCGTATTCCTATGTGAAGCGGTCAGCAAGCAGTTAAGATAGGTAGATGAATGAAATTTCCCAAACAGACAGTGATTGGATATTTTCTAATAATGACACTGAAGTGTAATAACCGGAACTGGATATTCCACAATGTATAACGTGTAGCTTAGATGTTAAATAATAGTTTTCCTCATGTAGTTGTATGTTATTGTATATATTATTATTTGACTAGATAATGTGTATAATAGTTACCACTAGTTCTGGATAAATGTCTAAGTAAGTGACAATGTACCTCTAGATCAGATATAAAAAACCTTTTAAAAAGTAAGTTACGTTACCTCAGGGCAGGGGTGTCAAATTCTTTATCATAGTGGGCCCCATCCGCATTATGGATGCCCTCAAAGGGCTGACTGTCTCTGTAAGACTAGACATCCTGGGCACCCCCCCCCCCTTACATCAGATATCATGAGCCTCCCCCCACCATCAGAGGTCAAGGTTCCCCCTACCCTCCCTTACATCACAGTGCACCCCCCCCTTATTTTCTTATTTTGTGCTGCTGCTGGGAAAAAGTGGAGGGCAAGTGTGCTGGGAAGTAGAAAGTTCAGGATCTGGAGGGGGACCAGAGGAGGGCTGGAGTCACCTGCCAGAATCTGCTGAATCCTGAGACCAGGGGAGGCAGCGATGAGGGGGTGCTGCGGCTGCACAGAGAGGCACAGGATCTGTAGGAGGAGTCCTGTCCTCTGTGCTGCCAACTGCTGGGACTTGGATATGGCCCGTGGGCCTTGTGTTTGACACATGTTCCTTAGGGCATGTTAAAATATCTGTAAAGTTACATGACCGCATGTATCGTTAATATGAAGTTACTGGACAAAGAATCAAGCTAGGCCCATTACAGTGACTGTAGCTCCTTGAAAAAGGGGAGATTTTGAAAGGTGTAATAAACAGCCCAGTAAATGGAGAATGTTGTATAGCACATTAACCACTTACCCTCTGGAAGATTTACCCCCCTTCATGACCAGAACATTTTCTTGCTATATGGCGCTGCACTACTTTAAGTGACAATTGCACTTTCATGCAACGCTGTACATAAATACAATTTATGTAATTCTTTACATGCAAATAGAGATTTCTTTTGGTGATATTTGATCACTATTGGGTTATTAATTTCCCGCACTATAAATGGAAAAAAAAACAATATTTTTTACTTTACATATCCCATAAAAAAAAAGTAACAAAAATAAAATTTCTTCATCAATTCAGGCCAAAATGTACTCTGTTACATGTCTTTGGTAAACAAAATCCCAGTAAGTGTATATTAATTGGTGTGCGTGAAAATGATATCATCTACTAATAGCAGTATGTATACAGGAATATTTTTCTCTCTAGTAATGCCAGCGATCAGCGACTTATAACAGGACTGTGATAGATGTGTTTGTAAAGTCTCTAGGTTAGAGTGGGTCGTGAGGGAACTAACCGGTATGTAAATGGCTCTTTAGTGTCTAAGTGAGGACGGTGAAGGTTAAAAATCTTTAAAATATTTACATGGCAAAGCATCTAAGAGAGAGGTGGTGAAGGTATATAGCAGGGATCGCTAAACTCTCTAAATAAAGGGCCAATTTATTGTTCTTCAGACTATAGAGGGGCCGAACTGTGGCCAGTGAGAGGAGGAAATGTTCTGGCATCAGTGAGAGTGAACAATGCCTTATTTTTGGTATTAGAGAAATAGTGCCCCATCATTGGTGTCAGTGGGAGGAATAGTGCCCCATTGTTGTCTGTGGGAGGAATAGTGCCCCATTGTTGTCAGTGGAAGGAATAGTGCCCATCATTGGTATCAGTGAGAGGAATAATGCCCCATCATTGGTCTCAGTGGGAGGAGTAGTGCCACATCATTGGTGTCAATTGGATAAATCGTGCCCCATCGTTTGTGTCAGTGGGGAGGAATAGTGCCCCATCATTGGTGTCAGCGGGGAGGAATAGTGCCCATCCTTGGTATCAGTGGGGGGAATAGTGCCCCATCATTGGTATCAGTGGGAGGAATAATGCCCCATCACTGGTATCAGTGGAAGGAATAGTGCCCATCCTTGGTATCAGTGGGAGGAATAGTGCCCATCCTTGGTATCAGTGGGAGGAATAGTGCCCCACCACTGGTATCAGTGGGAGGAATAGTGCCCCATCACTGGTATCAGTGGTAGGAATAGTGCCCCATCACTGGTATCAGTGGGAGGAATAGTGCCCCATCATTGGTATCAGTGGGAGGAATAGTGCCCCATCATTGGTATCAGTGGGAGGAATAGTGCCCCATCATTGGTATCATTTGGAGGAATGGTGCCCCATCACTGGTACCAATGATGGGGCACTATTCCTCCTACTGATACCAGTGATGGAGCACTATTCCTGCAACTGATATCGATGGTGGGGCACTATTCCTCCCATTAACAACAACGACGGGGAACTATTTCTCCCACTGACACCAACAATAGTGCATTATTCCTCCAACTAATACCAATGATGGAGCACTACTCCATCCATTGACAACAATGATGGGGCACTATTCCTCCCCAAGATACCAATGATGGGGCATTATTCCTTCCACTGACACCAGTGATGGGGCACTATTCCTTCCACTGACACCAGTGATGGGGCACTATTCCTTCCACTGACACCAGTGATGGGGCACTATTCCTCCCACTGATACCAATGATGGGGCACTATTCCTCCCACTGATACCAATGATGGGGCACTATTCCTCCTACTGATATCAGTGGGAGGAATAGTGCCCCATCACTGGTATCAGTGGGAGGAATAGTGCCCCATCACTGGTATCAGTGGGAGGAATAGTGCCCCATCACTGGTGTCAATGGAAGGAATAGTGCCCCATCACTGGTGTCAGTGGAAGGAATAATGCCCCATCATTGGTATCTTGGGGAGGAATAGTGCCCCATCATTGTTGTCAATGGAAGGAGTAGTGCTCCATCATTGGTATTAGTTGGAGGAATAATGCACTATCGTTGGTGTCAGTGGGAGAAATAGTTCCCCGTCGTTGGTGTTAGTGGGAGGAATAGTGCCCCACCATCGATGTCAGTTGCAGGAATAGTGCTCCATCACTGGTTTTAGTGAGAGGAATTATGTCCCATTAATTTCAGTGGGAAGAATATTGCCCCAAGGGCCAGAAGAAAGAAACAAATTCCTTAAAAAATAAAATTCTTCCATTCACATTGCTCATCAATAGTGACAATGGGATAAATAGTGCCCCATCTTTGGAGTTAGTGGGAGGAATATTGTCCCATCGTGGGTGTCAGTGGGGAGGAATAGTGTCCCATCGTTGGTGTCAGTGGGGAGGAATAGTGTCTCCTCGTTGGTGTCAGTGGGGAGGAATAGTGTCCCATCGTTGGTGTCAGTGGGGAGGAATAGTGTCCCATCGTTGGTGTCAGTAGAGAGGAATAGTGTCCCATCGTTGGTGTCAGTAGGGAGGAATAGTGCCCCATTGCTGGTGTCAGTGGGAGGAATAGTGCCCAATCACTGGTGTCAGCGGGGAGGAATACTGCCCTATCGTTGGTGTCCATGGGAGGACTAGTGCCCCATCGTTGGTGTCTGTGGGAGAAATAGTGCCCCATCCTTGGTATCAGTGGGAGGAATAGTGCCCCATCATTGGTATCAGTGGGATAAATAGTTCCCCATCGTTTGGTGTTAGTGGGAGGAATAGAGTCCCATCATTGGTGTCATTGGGGAGGAATAGTATCCCATCGTTGGAGTTAGTGGAAGGAATAGTGCCCCATTGCTGGCGTCAGTGGGGAGGAATAGTGCCCCATTGCTGGCGTCAGTGGGGAGGAGTAGTGCCCCATCATTGGTTTTAGTGGGAGGAATAGTGCCCCATTGCTGGCGTCAGTGGGGAGGAATAGTGCCCCATCATTGGTTTTAGTGGGAGGAATAGTGCCCCATCATTGGTTTTAGTGGGAGGAATAGTGCCCCATCATTGGTGTCAATGGCAGGAGTAGTGCCCCATCATTGGAATCAGTGGGAGGAATATTGCACCATCATTGGTGTCAGTGGGAGAAATAGTTCCCCATCGTTGGTGTCAGTGGGAGGAATAGAGCCCCATTGTTGGTGTCAGTGGGAGGAATAGAGCCCCATTGTTGGTGTCAGTGGGAGGAATAGTGCCCCATTGTTTGTGTCAGTGGGAGGAATAGTGCCCCATCAATGGTATCAGTGGGAGGAATCGTGCCCCATTATTGGTGTCAATGGGAGGAGTAGTGTCCCATCATTGGTATCAGTGGGAGGAATAGTGCCCCATCATTGGTGTTAGTGGGAGGAATAGTGCCCCAACATTGGTGCCAGTTGCAAGAATTTTACTCCATCACTGGTTTCAGTAAGAGGAATTATGTCCCATTATTAATGTCAGTGGGAAGAATATTGCCCCAAGGGCCAGAAAGAAGATACAAATTCCTTAAAAAAAAAATTCCTCCATTCACATCGCTCATCAATAGTGACAGTGGGATAAATAGTGCCCCATTGTTGGTATCAGTGGGGAGGAATAGTGCCCCATTGTTGGTGTCAGTGGGGAAGAATAGTGCCCTATTGCTGGTGTCAGTGGGAGGAGTAGTGCACCACCATTGGTGTCAGTGGGAGAAATTGTTCCTCATCGTTGGTGTCAGTGGGGAGGAATAGTGCCCCATCATTGGTGTCAGTGGGAGTAGTAGTGCCCCATCGTTGGTGTTAGTGGGAGGAATAGTTCCCCATCATTGGTGTCAGCTGCAGGAATAGTGCCCCATCATTGGTATCAGTGGGAGGAATAGTGCCCCACCGTTGGTGTCAGTTGCAGGAATAGTGCTCCATCACTGGTTTCAGTGAGAGGAATTATGTCCCATTATTAATGTCAGTGAGAAGAATATTGCCCCGAGGGCCAGAAAAAAGAAACAAATTCCTTAAAAAAAAATAAATCCATTCACATCACTCATCAATAGTGACAGTGGGATAAATAGTGCCCCATCTTTGGAGTTATTGGGAGGTATATTGCCCAATCAGTGGTTTCAGTGGGGAGGAATAGTATCCCATCGTTTGAGTTAGTGGAAGGAATAGTGCCCCATTGCTGGTGTCAGTGGGAGGAATAGGCCCCATCATTGGTGTCAGCGAGGAGGACTAGTGTCCCATCGTTGGTGTCAGTGGGAGGAATAATGCCCCATCATTGGTGTCAGTGGGAGGAATAGTGCCCCATCATTGGTGTCAGTGGGAGGAATAATGCCCCATCATTGGTGTCAGTGGGAGGAATAGTGCCCCATCATTGTTGTCAATGGGAGGAGTAGTGCCCCATCATTGGTGTCAGTGGGAGGAGTAGTGCCCTATCTTTGGTATCAGTGGGAAGAAATGTGCACAATCATTGGTGTCAGTGGGAGGCATAGTGCGCCATCGTTGGTGTCAGTGGGAGGAATAGAGCCCCATCGTTGGTGTCAGTGGGAGGAATAGAGCCCCATCGTTGGTGTCAGTGGGAGGAGCTGCTCCATGGCCGGAGGTGGGGGGTGCTCAGAGGCCCGGGCACGCTGCTCCATGGCCGGAGGTGGGGGGTGCTCAGGGGCCCGGGCACGCTCTCCTGGTGAATGGCTGCGGTGGGTGGAGGCCTCCTCCCCTCTCCGATGATGTTGGACTCTGGACCTCGTCCGATGGGCGATCGGAGACCCTCCATCCTCCTGATGTGAAGACCTTCCACGGGATGGGCGTCGTGAAGGTCGTGGCATCCTGATGGCTCTGGATGACCTTAAAGTGGCTAAAAATCTAAAAATTTCCCATTAATAGAATAAAAAATAACCTGATAATGATATCAGCAATAGAAATGAATCGAAATGCTAAGAATCGCAGTCAGTGGCAGGAGACTCTCTCTGCTGATGCGTATCGCTAGGCATGCAGACAGCAAGAGAGGTCAGAGGAAGTGAGGTCACAGGAAGTGAGGTCAGAGGCAGCCTGGAGGCGGAGCTAAACACTCTGCCAATCACAGCCTGAGGCGGAGCTAATCACTGCCTATCATAGCCTGGAGGTGGAGCTAATCACTGCCAATCACAGCCTGGAGGTGGAGCTATTCGCTCTGCCTGCCTATCACAGCCTTCCACCTCACTTTTCAGGCCTACATATTTTGAGTGACAACCAAAATAAATCTGATATCGTTTTATTGATTTTCCCATAGAATTAATCAGTGTTGTGGTGACTTTAGTGGGTTTTTCTAAATTCCGCCACTAGATTTTACTGTGCCTGTATGTGTTCCATGGCGGTAATACTGCTCCCCGCCAGAGATGTCTCCCTTCCTTCATAAACATCGCTTTCCTTTCCTTCGGCGGCCATCTTCTGATGTCACAGAGAGGAATCGGAGCCGGAGGAAGGATGGAGCAGAGACAGACGGGAGCTGAGAGAAACGGGGTCCGGGGGGGGCAAGATGGCGACCGGGGGAGCCCAACTGAGGAGGTGAGGAGAAGGCCGGGGGTGGAGAGGAGGAAGAGGCTGAGTGAGTGCTGGATGATGTGGGGGGGGGGAATTTTATCGAGAGACTAATAAATGATGGGGGGGGCATACCTGGAGCTCCACCATCGCCTGTCACCCCCCATACCTCAAGTGCCCCCCCTCTCAGCGTCACCTCAAGTGCCCCCCCGTGTTACCACAACTGCCCCCATCCCCCCCAGTGTTTCTGCCTCCCCCAGTATTACTACTACTGCCCCCACCCTCACCCCAGTCTTTCCCATGTTACCACAACTGCCCCCCCCCACAGAGTTACTACATCTGCCCCACCCCACCCAGTTTTTCTGCCCCCCCAGAGTTACTACATCTGCCCCATCCCCCCAGTTTTTCTGCCCTCACCCCAGATTACTACATCTGCCTCATCCCCCCAGTTTTTCTGCCCCCCTCATGTTACCACAACTTCCCCCCAGTGTTACTGCCCCCCCAGTGTTACCACAACTGCCCCCCAGTGTTTCTGCCCCCCCCCAGTGTTACCACAACTACCCAAATATTTCTGCCCCCCAGTGTTTCTGTCCCCCATGTTACCACAACTGCCCCCATCCCCCCCAGTGTTTCTGCCCCCCCCCCCAGTATTACTACTACTGCCCCCACCCTCACCCCCGTCCTCCCCCCCATGTTACCACAACTGCCCCCCCAGAGTTACTACATCTGCCCCCCCCCCCAGTTTTTCTGCCCCCCCCCCCAGTGTTACCACAACTCCCCCATCCCCCACCCCAGTGTTATTTCCTCCACCACAGTGTTTCTGCCCCCCCCAGTGTTACTTCAGCTGCCCCCACCCTCCCCCCAGTATTTCTGCCCCCCATGTTTCCACAACTGCTCCCTTCCCCACAGTGTTCCTGCCCTCCACCCCAGGGTTTTTTCCCCCCTCCCATGTTACAACTGCCCCCCCCAGTGTTTCTGCCCCCCCAGTGTTACCACAACTGCCCCATCTCCCCCAAATATTTCTGCCCCCCCAGTGTTTCTGTCCCCCCGTCTTACCACAACTGCCCCCACCCCCCCAGTGTTTCTGCCCCCCCATGTTACAACTTCTTCCCCAGTGTTTCTGCCCCCCATCCCCAGTGTTACCACAACTGCCCAATTCTCCCCCAAATATTTCTGCCCCCCCAGTGTTTCTGTCCCCCCCGTCTTACCACAACTGCCTCCACCCCCCCAGTGTTTCTCCCCCCCCCCAAGTTACCACAACTGCCTCCATCCCCCCCCAGTGTTTCTGCCCCCCCGTGTTACCAAAACTGCCCCATCTCCCCCAAATATTTCTGCCCCCCCCACTGTTTCTGTCCCCCCGTCTTACCACAACTGCCCCCACCCCCCCCAGTGTTTCTGACCTCCACTCCAGTTTTTCTGCCACCCCTCCAGTGTTACCACAACTGCCCATATCTCCCCCAAATATTTCTGCCCCCCCCAGTGTTTTCTGTTCCCCCGTCTTACCACAACTGCCTCCACCCCCCCCCCCAGTGTTTCTGCCCCCCCATGTTACAACTTCTTCCCCAGTGTTTCTGCCCCCCATCCCCAGTGTTACCACAACTGCCCCCATCCCCCCCAGTGTTTCTACCCCCCATGTTACCACAACTTCCCCCCAGTGTTTCTGCCCCCCCAGTGTTACCACAACTGCCCCCATCTCCCCTCAGTGTTTCTGCCCCCCCCCAGTGTTACCGCAACTGCCCCCATCTCTGCCTGTGTTTCTGCCCTCCACCCCAGTGTTTCTGCCCCCCAGTGTTACCACAACTGCCCCCATCTCCCCTCAGTGTTTCTGCCCCCCCCCCAGTGTTACCGCAACTGCCCCCATCTCTGCCTGTGTTTCTGCCCTCCACCCCAGTGTTTCTGCCCCACCCCCAGTTTTTCTACCCCAAAGTGTCAATACAACTGCCCCCACCCTCCCACCGAGTCTTTCTGCCCCCCTCCTGTTACAAATTCCCCCATGCCCCCCCAGTGTTTCTGTCCCCCCAGTGTTGCCACAGCTGCCCACATCCCCCCAGTGTTTCTGCCCTCCACCCCAGTCTTTCTGCCTCCCGTGTTACCACAACTTCCCACATGCCCCCCCCCAGTGTTTCTGCCCCCCCAGTTTTACAACTGCCCCCATCCCCCCAGTGTTTCTGCCTTCCACCCCAGTGTTTCTGCCCCCCCCGTGTTACCACAACTGCCCACATCCAGCTGTGTTTCTTCCCTCCACCCCAGTGTTCCTCCCCCCGTGTTACCACAACTCCACCCCCAGTGGTACTAAAATTGCCCCCACCCTCCTCCTAGTATTTCTGCCCACTCATGTTACCACAACTGACCCATCCCCCCCAGTGTTTCTGCCCCCCAGTGCTACCACAACTGCCTCCATCCCCCCAGTGTTTCTGCCCTCACCCCAGTGTTTTCCCCCCTACCCATGTTACAACTGCCCCCCCTCCCCCCCCCAGTGTTTATGCCCCCTCAGTGTTACCACAACTGCCCCCCAGTGTTTCTGATATCAGTGGGAGAAATAGTGCCCCATCACTGGTATCAGTGGGAGGAATAGTGCCCCATCGTTGGTGTCAGTGGGGAGGAATAGTGCCCCATCGTTGGTGTCAGTGGGGAGGAATAGTATCCCATCGTTGCAGTTAGTGGAAGGAATAGTGCCCCATCATTGGTGTCAGTGGGATAAATAGTTCGTTGGTGTCAGTGGGGAAGAATAGTGCCTCAGTGTTGGTGTCAGTTGCAGGAATAGTGCTCCATCACTGGTTTCAGTGAGAGGAATTATGTCCCATTATTAATGTCAGTGAGAAGAATATTGCCCCAAGGGCCAGAAAAAGAAACAAATTCCTTAAAAAAAAAAAAACCCTCCATTCACATCGCTCATCAATAGTGACAGTGGGATAAATGGTGCCCCATCTTTGGAGTTAGTGGGAGGAATATTGCCCCATCGTTGGTGTCGTGGGGGAATAGCGCCCCATCGTTGGTGTCAGTGGGGGGGGAATAGCGCCCCATCGTTGGTGTCAGTGGGGGGGGAATAGCGCCCCATCGTTGGTGTCAGTGGGGGGGGGAATAGCGCCCCATCGTTGGTGTCAGTGGGGGGGGGGAATAGCGCCCCATCGTTGGTGTCAGTGGGGGGGGGAATAGCGCCCCATCGTTGGTGTCAGTGGGGGGGGGAATAGCGCCCCATCGTTGGTGTCAGTGGGGGGGGAATAGCGCCCCATCGTTGGTGTCAGTGGGGGGGGGAATAGCGCCCCATCGTTGGTGTCAGTGGGGGGGGAATAGCGCCCCATCGTTGGTGTCAGTGGGGGGGGGAATAGCGCCCCATCGTTGGTGTCAGTGGGGGGGGGAATAGCGCCCCATCGTTGGTGTCAGTGGGGGGGGGAATAGCGCCCATCGTTGGTGTCAGTGGGGGGGGGAATAGCGCCCCATCGTTGGTGTCAGTGGGGGGGGGAATAGCGCCCCATCGTTGGTGTCAGTGGGGGGGGGAATAGCGCCCCATCGTTGGTGTCAGTGGGGGGGGGAATAGCGCCCCATCGTTGGTGTCAGTGGGGGGGGGAATAGCGCCCCATCGTTGGTGTCAGTGGGGGGGGGGAATAGCGCCCCATCGTGGTGTCAGTGGGGGGGGAATAGCGCCCCATCGTTGGTGTCAGTGGGGGGGGGAATAGCGCCCCATCGTTGGTGTCAGTGGGGGGGGAATAGCGCCCCATCGTTGGTGTCAGTGGGGGGGGGAATAGCGCCCCATCGTTGGTGTCAGTGGGGGGGGGAATAGCGCCCCATCGTTGGTGTCAGTGGGGGGGGGGAATAGCGCCCCATCGTTGGTGTCAGTGGGGGGGGGAATAGCGCCCCATCGTTGGTGTCAGTGGGGGGGGGAATAGCGCCCCATCGTTGGTGTCAGTGGGGGGGGAATAGCGCCCCATCGTTGGTGTCAGTGGGGGGGGGAATAGCGCCCCATCGTTGGTGTCAGTGGGGGGGGGAATAGCGCCCCATCGTTGGTGTCAGTGGGGGGGGGAATAGCGCCCCATCGTTGGTGTCAGTGGGGGGGGAATAGCGCCCCATCGTTGGTGTCAGTGGGGGGGGGAATAGCGCGCCCCATCGTTGGTGTCAGTGGGGGGGGAATAGCGCCCCATCGTTGGTGTCAGTGGGGGGGGGAATAGCGCCCCATCGTTGGTGTCAGTGGGGGGGGAATAGCGCCCCATCGTTGGTGTCAGTGGGGGGGGGAATAGCGCCCCATCGTTGGTGTCAGTGGGGGGGGGGAATAGCGCCCCATCGTTGGTGTCAGTGGGGGGGGAATAGCGCCCCATCGTTGGTGTCAGTGGGGGGGGGAATAGCGCCCCATCGTTGGTGTCAGTGGGGGGGGGAATAGCGCCCCCTCGTTGGTGTCAGTGGGGGGGGGAATAGCGCCCCATCGTTGGTGTCAGTGGGGGGGGGAATAGCGCCCCATCGTTGGTGTCAGTGGGGGGGGGAATAGCGCCCCATCGTTGGTGTCAGTGGGGGGGGGAATAGCGCCCCATCGTTGGTGTCAGTGGGGGGGGAATAGCGCCCCATCGTTGGTGTCAGTGGGGGGGGGAATAGCGCCCCATCGTTGGTGTCAGTTGGGGGGGGGAATAGCGCCCCATCGTTGGTGTCAGTGGGGGGGGGAATAGCGCCCCATCGTTGGTGTCAGTGGGGGGAATAGCGCCCCATCGTTGGTGTCAGTGGGGGGGGGAATAGCGCCCCATCGTTGGTGTCAGTGGGGGGGGGAATAGCGCCCCATCGTTGGTGTCAGTGGGGGGGGGAATAGCGCCCCATCGTTGGTGTCAGTGGGGGGGGAATAGCGCCCCATCGTTGGTGTCAGTGGGGGGGGGAATAGCGCCCCATCGTTGGTGTCAGTGGGGGGGGGAATAGCGCCCCATCGTTGGTGTCAGTGGGGGGGGAATAGCGCCCCATCGTTGGTGTCAGTGGGGGGGGATAGCGCCCCATCGTTGGTGTCAGTGGGGGGGGAATAGCGCCCCATCGTTGGTGTCAGTGGGGGGGGAATAGCGCCCCATCGTTGGTGTCAGTGGGGGGGAATAGCGCCCCATCGTTGGTGTCAGTGGGGGGGAATAGCGCCCCATCGTTGGTGTCAGTGGGGGGGAATAGCGCCCCATCGTTGGTGTCAGTGGGGGGGGAATAGCGCCCCATCGTTGGTGTCAGTGGGGGGGGAATAGCGCCCCATCGTTGGTGTCAGTGGGGGGGGAAATAGCGCCCCATCGTTGGTGTCAGTGGGGGGGAATAGCGCCCCATCGTTGGTGTCAGTGGGGGGGGAATAGCGCCCCATCGTTGGTGTCAGTGGGGGGGGAATAGCGCCCCATCGTTGGTGTCAGTGGGGGGGGAATAGCGCCCCATCGTTGGTGTCAGTGGGGGGGGAATAGCGCCCCATCGTTGGTGTCAGTGGGGGGGGAATAGCGCCCCATCGTTGGTGTCAGTGGGGGGGGAATAGCGCCCCATCGTTGGTGTCAGTGGGGGGGGAATAGCGCCCCATCGTTGGTGTCAGTGGGGGGGGAATAGCGCCCCATCGTTGGTGTCAGTGGGGGGGGAATAGCGCCCCATCGTTGGTGTCAGTGGGGGGGGAATAGCGCCCCATCGTTGGTGTCAGTGGGGGGGGAATAGCGCCCCATCGTTGGTGTCAGTGGGGGGGAATAGCGCCCCATCGTTGGTGTCAGCGGGGAGGAACAGTGCTCCATTGTTGCCAGCGGGAGGAACAGTGCTCCATCGTTGGTGTCTGTGGGAGGAATAGTGCCCCAATCGTTGGTGTCAGTGGGGAGGAATAGTGCCCCATCGTTGGTGTCAGTGGGGAGGAATAGTGCCCCATCGTTGCCCCATTGTTGGTGTCAGTGGGGGAATAGTGCCCCATCGTTGGTGTCAGTGGGGAGGAATAGTGCCCCATCGTTGGTGTCAGTGGGGAGGAATAGTGCCCCATCTTTGGTGTCAGTGGGAGGAATAGAGCCCCTTTGTTGGTGTCAGTGGGGAGGAATAGTGCCCCATCATTGGTGTCAGTTGGAGAAATAGTGTCCCATCGTAGGTGTCAGTGGGGAGGAATAGAGTCCCATTGTGGTGTCAGTTGCAGGAATAGTGCTCCATCACTGGTTTCAGTGAGAAGAATATTGCCCCAAGGGAAAGAAAAAAGAAACAAATTCCTTAAGAAAAAAAAAAAAAGCCTCCATTCACATCGCTCATCAATAGTGACAGTGGGATAAATGGTGCCCCATCTTTGGAGTTAGTGGGAGGAATATTGCCCCATCGTTGGTATCAGGGGGGAGGAATAGTGCCCCATCGTTGGTGTCAGTGGGGAGGAATAGTGTCCCATAGTTGGTGTCAGTGGGGAGGAATAGTGCCCCATAGTTGGTGTCAGTGGGGAGGAATAGTGCCCCATAGTTGGTGTCAGTGGGGAGGAATAGTGCCCCATAGTTGGTGTCAGTGGGGAGGAATAGTGCCCCATCGCTGGTGTCAGTGGGGAGGAATAGTGCCCCATCGCTGGTGTCAGTGGGGAGGAATAGTGCCCCATCTTTGGAGTTAGTGGGAGGAATATTGCCCCATCGTTGGTATCAGGGGAAGGAATAGTGCCCCATCATTGGTGTCAGTTGGATAAATAGTGCCCCATTGTTGGTGTCAGTGGGGAGGAATAGAGCCCGTCGTTGGTGTCAGTGGGGAGGAATAGTGCCCCGTCGTTGGTGTCAGTGGGGAGGAATAGTGGCCCCGTCGTTGGTGTCAGTGGGGAGGAATAGTGCCCCGTCGTTGGTGTCAGTGGGGAGGAATAGTGCCCCGTCGTTGGTGTCAGTGGGGAGGAATAGTGCCCCGTCGTTGGTGTCAGTGGGGAGGAATAGTGCCCCGTCGTTGGTGTCAGTGGGGAGGAATAGTGCCCCGTCGTTGGTGTCAGTGGGGAGGAATAGTGCCCCGTCGTTGGTGTCAGTGGGGAGGAATAGTGCCCCGTCGTTGGTGTCATGGGGAGGAATAGTGCCCCGTCGTTGGTGTCAGTGGGGAGGAATAGTGCCCCGTCGTTGGTGTCAGTGGGGAGGAATAGTGCCCCGTCGTTGGTGTCAGTGGGGAGGAATAGTGCCCCGTCGTTGGTGTCAGTGGGGAGGAATAGTGCCCCGTCGTTGGTGTCAGTGGGGAGGAATAGTGCCCCGTCGTTGGTGTCAGTGGGGAGGAATAGTGCCCCGTCGTTGGTGTCAGTGGGGAGGAATAGTGCCCCGTCGTTGGTGTCAGTGGGGAGGAATAGTGCCCCGTCGTTGGTGTCAGTGGGGAGGAATAGTGCCCCGTCGTTGGTGTCAGTGGGGAGGAATAGTGCCCCGTCGTTGGTGTCAGTGGGGAGGAATAGTGCCCCGTCGTTGGTGTCAGTGGGGAGGAATAGTGCCCCGTCGTTGGTGTCAGTGGGGAAGAATAGTGCCCCGTCGTTGGTGTCAGTGGGGAAGAATAGTGCCCCATCGTTGGTGTCAGTTTCCTCTATTCACATGGATCAATGTGGATGAAGAAATCTGTACTAGAAGAAAAGTGAAAAAAATATATGCAAAGCATAGCAGCGATCCACCCACTGACTGCCCCCGGACCCCATGCTTGGGCATATACGTTCTTTTTTTAACTGCAGATGAGATATCTCCTCCTGCAGCACTGCAAGGACTGACCTGTATATTGTGAGGGCAACACCCTGTTGCTGTCAGAGTAAATATGTCAGTGCTGCAGAAATAGTGCCCCATCGTTGGTGTCAGCGGGAGGAATAGTGCCCCATCGTTGGTGTCAGCGGGAGGAATAGTGCCCCATCGTTGGTGTCAGCGGGAGGAATAGTGCCCCATCGTTGGTGTCAGTGGGGAGGAATAGTGCCCCATCGTTGGTGTCAGTGGGGAGGACTAGTGCCCCATCGTTGGTGTCAGCGGGAGGACTAGTGCCCCATCGTTGGTGTCAGCGGGAGGACTAGTGCCCCACGTTGGTGTCAGTGGGGAGGAATAGTGCCCCATCGTTGCCCCATCGTTGGTGTCAGCGGGGGGAACGGCGCCCCATCGTTGGTGTCAGCGGGGGAGGAACGGCGCCCCATCGTTGGTGTCAGCGGGGAGGAACGGCGCCCCATCGTTGGTGTCAGCGGGGAGGAACGGCGCCCCATCGTTGGTGTCAGCGGGGAGGAACGGCGCCCCATCGTTGGTGTCAGCGGGGAGGAACGGCGCCCCATCGTTGGTGTCAGCGGGGAGGAACGGCGCCCCCATCGTTGGTGTCAGCGGGGAGGAACGGCGCCCCATCGTTGGTGTCAGCGGGGAGGAACGGCGCCCCATCGTTGGTGTCAGCGGGGAGGAACGGCGCCCCATCGTTGGTGTCAGCGGGGAGGAACGGCGCCCCATCGTTGGTGTCAGCCGGGGAGGAACGGCGCCCCATCGTTGGTGTCAGCGGGGAGGAACGGCGCCCCATCGTTGGTGTCAGCGGGGAGGAACGGCGCCCCATCGTTGGTGTCAGCGGGGAGGAACGGCGCCCCATCGTTGGTGTCAGCGGGGAGGAACGGCGCCCCATCGTTGGTGTCAGCGGGGAGGAACGGCGCCCCATCGTTGGTGTCAGCGGGGAGGAACGGCGCCCCATCGTTGGTGTCAGCGGGGAGGAACGGCGCCCCATCGTTGGTGTCAGCGGGGAGGAACGGCGCCCCATCGTTGGTGTCAGCGGGGAGGAACGGCGCCCCATCGTTGGTGTCAGCGGGGAGGAACGGCGCCCCATCGTTGGTGTCAGCGGGAGGAACGGCGCCCCATCGTTGGTGTCAGCGGGGAGGAACGGCGCCCCATCGTTGGTGTCAGCGGGGAGGAACGGCGCCCCATCGTTGGTGTCAGCGGGGAGGAACGGCGCCCCATCGTTGGTGTCAGCGGGGAGGAACGGCGCCCCATCGTTGGTGTCAGCGGGGAGGAACGGCGCCCCATCGTTGGTGTCAGCGGGGAGGAACGGCGCCCCATCGTTGGTGTCAGCGGGGAGGAACGGCGCCCCATCGTTGGTGTCAGCGGGGAGGAACGGCGCCCCATCGTTGGTGTCAGCGGGAGGAACGGCGCCCCATCGTTGGTGTCAGCGGGGAGGAACGGCGCCCCATCGTTGGTGTCAGCGGGGAGGAACGGCGCCCCATCGTTGGTGTCAGCGGGGAGGAACGGCGCCCCATCGTTGGTGTCAGCGGGGAGGAACGGCGCCCCATCGTTGGTGTCAGCGGGGAGGAACGGCGCCCCATCGTTGGTGTCAGCGGGGAGGAACGGCGCCCCATCGTTGGTGTCAGTGGGGAGGAATGGCGCCCCATCGTTGGTGTCAGTGGGGAGGGAATGGTGCCCCATCGTTGGTGTCAGTTGGATGGAATGGTGCCCCATCGTTGGTGTCAGTGGGAGGAATAGAGCCCCATCGTTGGTGTCAGTGGGAGGAATAGAGCCCCATTGTTGGTGTCAGTGGGAGGAATAGAGCCCCATTGTTGGTGTCAGTGGGAGGAATAGAGCCCCATTGTTGGTGACAGTGGGAGGAATAGAGCCCCATTGTTGGTGTCAGTGGGAGGAATAGAGCCCCATTGTTGGTGTCAGTGGGAGGAATAGAGCCCCATTGTTGGTGTCAGTGGGAGGAATAGAGCCCCATTGTTGGTGTCAGTGGGAGAATAGAGCCCCATTGTTGGTGTCAGTGGGAGGAATAGAGCCCCATTGTTGGTGTCAGTGGGAGGAATAGAGCCCCATTGTTGGTGTCAGTGGGAGGAATAGTGCCTCAGTGTTGGTGTCAGTTGCAGGAATAGTGCTCCATCACTGGTTTCAGTGAGAGGAATTATGTCCCATCATTAACGTCTGTGAGAAGAATATTGCCCCAAGGGCCAGAAAAAAAAAGCAAATTCCTTGAAAAAAAAAACCTCCATTCACATCGCTCATCAATAGTGACAGTGGGGTAAATGGTGCCCAATCGTTGGTGTCAGTGAGGAGGAATAGTGCCCCATCGTTGGTGTCAGTGAGGAGGAAACAGTGCCCCATCGTTGGTGTCAGCGGGGAGGAACTGTGCCCCATCGTTGGTGTCAGCGGGGAGGAACAGTGCCCCATCGTTGGTGCCAGCGGGGAGGAAAGTGCCCAAATCGTGGTGCCAGCGGGGAGGAACAGTGCCCCATCGTTGGTGCCAGCGGGGAGGAACAGTGCCCCATCGTTGGTGCCAGCGGGGAGGAACAGTGCCCCATCGTTGGTGCCAGCGGGGAGGAACAGTGCCCCATCGTTGGTGCCAGCGGGGAGGAACAGTGCCCCATCGTTGGTGCCAGCGGGGAGGAACAGTGCCCCATCGTTGGTGCCAGCGGGGAGGAACAGTGCCCCATCGTTGGTGCCAGCGGGGAGGAACAGTGCCCCATCGTTGGTGCCAGCGGGGAGGAACAGTGCCCCATCGTTGGTGCCAGCGGGGAGGAACAGTGCCCCATCGTTGGTGCCAGCGGGGAGGAACAGTGCCCCATCGTTGGTGCCAGCGGGGAGGAACAGTGCCCCATCGTTGGTGCCAGCGGGGAGGAACAGTGCCCCATCGTTGGTGCCAGCGGGGAGGAAC
>NW_028318548.1:0-81254 GCF_062004578.1 Staurois parvus | reverse complement strand
CAACGATGGGGCACTGTTCCTCCCCGCTGACACCAACGATGGGGCACTGTTCCTCCCCGCTGACACCAACGATGGGGCGCAGTTCCTCCCCGCTGGCACCAACGATGGGGCGCAGTTCCTCCCCGCTGGCACCAACGATGGGGCGCAGTTCCTCCCCGCTGGCACCAACGATGGGGCGCAGTTCCTCCCCGCTGGCACCAACGATGGGGCGCAGTTCCTCCCCGCTGGCACCAACGATGGGGCGCAGTTCCTCCCCGCTGGCACCAACGATGGGGCGCAGTTCCTCCCCGCTGGCACCAACGATGGGGCGCAGTTCCTCCCCGCTGGCACCAACGATGGGGCGCAGTTCCTCCCCGCTGGCACCAACGATGGGGCGCAGTTCCTCCCCGCTGGCACCAACGATGGGGCGCAGTTCCTCCCCGCTGGCACCAACGATGGGGCGCAGTTCCTCCCCGCTGGCACCAACGATGGGGCGCAGTTCCTCCCCGCTGGCACCAACGATGGGGCGCAGTTCCTCCCCGCTGGCACCAACGATGGGGCGCAGTTCCTCCCCGCTGGCACCAACGATGGGGCGCAGTTCCTCCCCGCTGGCACCAACGATGGGGCGCAGTTCCTCCCCGCTGGCACCAACGATGGGGGCGCAGTTCCTCCCCGCTGGCACCAACGATGGGGCGCAGTTCCTCCCCGCTGGCACCAACGATGGGGGCCGTTCCTCCCCGCTGGCACCAACGATGGGGGCGCCGTTCCTCCCCGCTGGCACCAACGATGGGGGGCCGTTCCTCCCCGCTGGCACCAACGATGGGGGGCCGTTCCTCCCCGCTGGCACCAACGATGGGGGGCCGTTCCTCCCCGCTGGCACCAACGATGGGGGGCCGTTCCTCCCCGCTGGCACCAACGATGGGGGGCCGTTCCTCCCCGCTGGCACCAACGATGGGGGGCCGTTCCTCCCCGCTGGCACCAACGATGGGGGGCCGTTCCTCCCCGCTGGCACCAACGATGGGGGGCCGTTCCTCCCCGCTGGCACCAACGATGGGGGGCCGTTCCTCCCCGCTGGCACCAACGATGGGGGGCCGTTCCTCCCCGCTGGCACCAACGATGGGGGGCCGTTCCTCCCCGCTGGCACCAACGATGGGGGGCCGTTCCTCCCCGCTGGCACCAACGATGGGGGGCCGTTCCTCCCCGCTGGCACCAACGATGGGGGGCCGTTCCTCCCCGCTGGCACCAACGATGGGGGGCCGTTCCTCCCCGCTGGCACCAACGATGGGGGGCCGTTCCTCCCCGCTGGCACCAACGATGGGGGGCCGTTCCTCCCCGCTGGCACCAACGATGGGGGGCCGTTCCTCCCCGCTGGCACCAACGATGGGGGGCCGTTCCTCCCCGCTGGCACCAACGATGGGGGGCCGTTCCTCCCCGCTGGCACCAACGATGGGGGGCCGTTCCTCCCCGCTGGCACCAACGATGGGGGGCCGTTCCTCCCCGCTGGCACCAACGATGGGGGGCCGTTCCTCCCCGCTGGCACCAACGATGGGGGGCCGTTCCTCCCCGCTGGCACCAACGATGGGGGGCCGTTCCTCCCCGCTGGCACCAACGATGGGGGGCCGTTCCTCCCCGCTGGCACCAACGATGGGGGGCCGTTCCTCCCCGCTGGCACCAACGATGGGGGGCCGTTCCTCCCCGCTGGCACCAACGATGGGGGGCCGTTCCTCCCCGCTGGCACCAACGATGGGGGGCCGTTCCTCCCCGCTGGCACCAACGATGGGGGGCCGTTCCTCCCCGCTGGCACCAACGATGGGGGGCCGTTCCTCCCCGCTGGCACCAACGATGGGGGGCCGTTCCTCCCCGCTGGCACCAACGATGGGGGGCCGTTCCTCCCCGCTGGCACCAACGATGGGGGGCCGTTCCTCCCCGCTGGCACCAACGATGGGGGGCCGTTCCTCCCCGCTGGCACCAACGATGGGGGGCCGTTCCTCCCCGCTGGCACCAACGATGGGGGGCCGTTCCTCCCCGCTGGCACCAACGATGGGGGGCCGTTCCTCCCCGCTGGCACCAACGATGGGGGGCCGTTCCTCCCCGCTGGCACCAACGATGGGGGGCCGTTCCTCCCCGCTGGCACCAACGATGGGGGGCCGTTCCTCCCCGCTGGCACCAACGATGGGGGGCCGTTCCTCCCCGCTGGCACCAACGATGGGGGGCCGTTCCTCCCCGCTGGCACCAACGATGGGGGGCCGTTCCTCCCCGCTGGCACCAACGATGGGGGGCCGTTCCTCCCCGCTGGCACCAACGATGGGGGGCCGTTCCTCCCCGCTGGCACCAACGATGGGGGGCCGTTCCTCCCCGCTGGCACCAACGATGGGGCGCCGTTCCTCCCCGCTGGCACCAACGATGGGGCGCCGTTCCTCCCCGCTGGCACCAACGATGGGGCGCCGTTCCTCCCCGCTGGCACCAACGATGGGGCGCCGTTCCTCCCCGCTGGCACCAACGATGGGGCGCCGTTCCTCCCCGCTGGCACCAACGATGGGGCGCCGTTCCTCCCCGCTGGCACCAACGATGGGGCAATATTCCTCCCACTAACTCCAAAGATGGGGCACCATTTATCCCACTGTCACTATTGATGAGCGATGTGAATGGAGGGTTTTTTTTTTTTAAGGAATTTGTTTCTTTTTTCTGGCCCTTGGGGCAATATTCTTCTCACTGACATTAATAATGGGACATAATTCCTCTCACTGAAACCAGTGATGGAGCACTATTCCTGCAACTGACACCAACACTGAGGCACTATTCTTCCCCACTGACACCAACGAACTATTTATCCCACTGACACCAATGATGGGGCACTATTCCTTCCACTAACTGCAACGATGGGATACTATTCCTCCCCACTGACACCAACGATGGGGCACTATTCCTCCCCACTGACACCAACGATGGGGCACTATTCCTCCCACTGATACCAGTGATGGGGCACTATTTCTCCCACTGATATCAGAAACACTGGGGGGGCAGTTGTGGTAACACTGAGGGGGCATAAACACTGGGGGGGGGGGCAGTTGTAACATGGGTAGGGGGGAAAACACTGGGGTGAGGGCAGAAACACTGGGGGGATGGAGGCAGTTGTGGTAGCACTGGGGGGCAGAAACACTGGGGGGGATGGGTCAGTTGTGGTAACATGAGTGGGGCAGAAATACTAGGAGGAGGGTGGGGGCAATTTTAGTACCACTGGGGGTGGAGTTGTGGTAACACGGGGGGAGGAACACTGGGGTGGAGGGAAGAAACACAGCTGGATGTGGGCAGTTGTGGTAACACGGGGGGGGGCAGAAACACTGGGGTGGAAGGCAGAAACACTGGGGGGATGGGGGCAGTTGTAAAACTGGGGGGGCAGAAACACTGGGGGGGGCATGTGGGAAGTTGTGGTAACATGGGAGGCAGAAAGACTGGGGTGGAGGGCAGAAACACTGGGGGGATGTGGGCAGCTGTGGCAACACTGGGGGGGACAGAAACACTGGGGGGGCATGGGGGAATTTGTAACAGGAGGGGGGCAGAAAGACTCGGTGGGAGTGTGGGGGCAGTTGTATTGACACTTTGGGGTAGAAAAACTGGGGGGGGGGGCAGAAACACTGGGGTGGAGGGCAGAAACACAGGCAGAGATGGGGGCAGTTGCGGTAACACTGGGGGGGGGCAGAAACACTGAGGGGAGATGGGGGCAGTTGTGGTAACACTGGGGGGGCAGAAACACTGGGGTGGAGGGCAGAAACACAGGCAGAGATGGGGGCAGTTGCGGTAACACTGGGGGGGGGGCAGAAACACTGAGGGGAGATGGGGGCAGTTGTGGTAACACTGGGGGGGCAGAAACACTGGGGGGGAAGTTGTGGTAACATGGGGGGTAGAAACACTGGGGGGGATGGGGGCAGTTGTGGTAACACTGGGGATGGGGGGCAGAAACACTGGGGAAGAAGTTGTAACATGGGGGGGCAGAAACACTGGGGGGGGATGTGGGCAGTTGTGGTGGGGGGGGTGGATGCAGTTGTAGTAACACTGGGAGACAGAAACACGGGGGGGAGTGAGTTGTGGAAATACGGGGAGGGGCAGAAACACTGGTGGGAGGGAAGAAAGACTTGATGAAATGGGGGCAGTTGTGGTAACACGGGGGGGGGGGGACAGAAACACTGGGGGGCATGGGGGAAGTTGTAACAGGAGGCGGGCAGAAAGACTCGGTGGGAGGGTGGGGGCAGTTGTATTAACACTGGGGGGTAGAAAAACTGGGGGGGGGCAGAAACACTGGGGTGGAGGGCAGAAACACAGGCAGAGATGGGGGCAGTTGCAGTAACACTGGGGATGGGGGGCAGAAACACTGGGGAAGAAGTTGTAACATGGGGGGGCAGAAACACTGGGGGGGGGTGGAGGCAGTTGTGGTAAGACGGGGGGACAGAAACACTGGGGGGGGCAGAAATATTTGGGGGAGATATGGGCAGTTGTGGTAACACTGGAGGGGTGGCAGAAAAACTGGAGTGGAGGTCAGAAACACTGGGGGGGGGGTGGAGGCAGTTGTGGTAAGACGGGGGGACAGAAACAGTGGGGGGGGGGCAGAAATATTTGGGGGAGATGGGGCAGTTGTGGTAACACGGGGGGGCAGAAACACTGGGGGGGGGGGATGGAGGCAGTTGTGGTAACTTGGGGGGGGGGAGAAACACTGGGGGGGGGTGGAGGCAGTTGTGGTAAGACGGGGGGGACAGAAACACTGGGGGGGGCAGAAATATTTGGGGGAGAATTGGGCAGTTGTGGTAACACTGGGGATGGGGGGCAGAAACACTGGGGAAGAAGTTGTAACATGGGGGGGCAGAAACACTGGGGGGGTGGGGGCAGTTGTGGTAAGACGGGGGGACAGAAACACTGGGGGGGCAGTTGTAACATGGGGAGGGGGGAAAAACACTGGGGTGGAGGGCAGGAACACTGGGGGGGAAGGGAGCAGTTGTGGAAACATGGGGGGCAGAAATACTGGGGGGAGGGTGGGGGCAGCTGAAGTAACACTGGGGGGGGCAGAAACACTGTGGTGGAGGAAATAACACTGGGGTGGGGGATGGGGGCAGTTGTGGTAACACTGGGGGGGGGCAGAAAAACTGGGGGGGGGGGGCAGATGTAGTAACTCTGGGGGGGCAGTTGTGGTAACATGGGGGGAAGGACGGGGGTGAGGGTGGGGGCAGTAGTAGTAATACTGGGGGGGGGCAGAAACACTGGGGGGGATGGGGGCAGTTGTGGTAACATGGGGGGACAGAAACATTGGGGGGCAGAAATATTTGGGTAGTTGTGGTAACACTGGGGGGGGCAGAAACACTGGGGGGCAGTTGTGGTAACACTGGGGGGGCAGTAACACTGGGGGGAAGTTGTGGTAACATGAGGGGGGCAGAAAAACTGGGGGGGATGAGGCAGATGTAGTAACTCTGGGGGGGGGCAGAAAAACTGGGGGGGATGGGGCAGATGTAGCAACTCTGGGGGGGCAGAAAAACTGGGTGGGGTGGGGCAGATGTAGTAACTCTGGGGGGGGGCAGTTGTGGTAACATGGGAAAGACTGGGGTGAGGGTGGGGGCAGTAGTAGTAATACTGGGGGAGGCAGAAACACTGGGGGGGATGGGGGCAGTTGTGGTAACACGGGGGGGCACTTGAGGTGACGCTGAGAGGGGGGGCACTTGAGGTATGGGGGGTGACAGGCGATGGTGGAGCTCCAGGTATGCCCCCCCCATCATTTATTAGTCTCTCGATAAAATTCCCCCCCCCCCACATCATCCAGCACTCACTCAGCCTCTTCCTCCTCTCCACCCCCGGCCTTCTCCTCACCTCCTCAGTTGGGCTCCCCCGGTCGCCATCTTGCCCCCCCGGACCCCGTTTCTCTCAGCTCCCGTCTGTCTCTGCTCCATCCTTCCTCCGGCTCCGATTCCTCTCTGTGACATCAGAAGATGGCCGCCGAAGGAAAGGAAAGCGATGTTTATGAAGGAAGGGAGACATCTCTGGCGGGGAGCAGTATTACCGCCATGGAACACATACAGGCACAGTAAAATCTAGTGGCGGAATTTAGAAAAACCCACTAAAGTCACCACAACACTGATTAATTCTATGGGAAAATCAATAAAACGATATCAGATTTCTTTTGGTTGTCACTCAAAATATGTAGGCCTGAAAAGTGAGGTGGAAGGCTGTGATAGGCAGGCAGAGCGAATAGCTCCACCTCCAGGCTGTGATTGGCAGTGATTAGCTCCACCTCCAGGCTATGATAGGCAGTGATTAGCTCCGCCTCAGGCTGTGATTGGCAGAGTGTTTAGCTCCGCCTCCAGGCTGCCTCTGACCTCACTTCCTGTGACCTCACTTCCTCTGACCTCTCTTGCTGTCTGAATGCCTAGCGATACGCATCAGCAGAGAGAGTCTCCTGCCACTGACTGCGATTCTTAGCATTTCGATTCATTTCTATTGCTGATATCATTATCAGGTTATTTTTTATTCTATTAATGGGAAATTTTTAGATTTTTAGCCACTTTAAGGTCATCCAGAGCCATCAGGATGCCACGACCTTCACGACGCCCATCCCGTGGAAGGTCTTCACATCAGGAGGATGGAGGGTCTCCGATCGCCCATCGGACGAGGTCCAGAGTCCAACATCATTGGAGAGGGGAGGAGGCCTCCACCCACCGCAGCCATTCACCAGGAGAGCGTGCCCGGGCCCCTGAGCACCCCCCACCTCCGGCCATGGAGCAGCGTGCCCGGGCCTCTGAGCACCCCCCACCTCCGGCCATGGAGCAGCTCCTCCCATTGACACCAACGATGGGGCTCTATTCCTCCCACTGACACCAACGATGGCGCACTATTCCTCCCACTGACACCAATGATGGTGCACATTTCTTCCCACTGATACCAAAGATAGGGCACTACTCCTCCCACTGACACCAATGATGGGGCACTACTCCTCCCATTGACAACAATGATGGGGCACTATTCCTCCCACTGACACCAATGATGGGGCATTATTCCTCCCACTGACACCAATGATGGGGCACTATTCCTCCCACTGACACCAATGATGGGGCATTATTCCTCCCACTGACACCAACGATGGGACACTAGTCCTCCTCGCTGACACCAATGATGGGGCCTATTCCTCCCACTGACACCAGCAATGGGGCACTATTCCTTCCACTAACTCAAATGATGGGATACTATTCCTCCCCACTGAAACCACTGATTGGGCAATATACCTCTCAATAACTCCAAAGATGGGGCACTATTTATCCCACTGTCACTATTGATGAGTGATGTGAATGGATTTATTTTTTTTTAAGGAATTTGTTTCTTTTTTCTGGCCCTCGGGGCAATATTCTTCTCACTGACATTAATAATGGGACATAATTCCTCTCACTGAAACCAGTGATGGAGCACTATTCCTGCAACTGACACCAACGGTGGGGCACTATTCCTCCCACTGATACCAATGATGGGGCACTATTCCTGCAGCTGACACCAATGATGGGGAACTATTCCTCCCACTAACACCAATGATGGGGCACTACTACTCCCACTGACACCAATGATGGGGCACTATTCCTCCCCACTGACACCAACGATGAGGAACAATTTCTCCCACTGACACCAATGGTGGTGCACTACTCCTCCCACTGACACCAGCAATAGGGCACTATTCTTCCCCACTGACACCAACAATGGGGCACTATTCCTCCCCACTGATACCAACAATGGGGCACTATTTATCCCACTGTCACTATTGATGAGCGATGTGAATGGAGGAATTTTTTTTTTTAAGGAATTTGTATCTTCTTTCTGGCCCTTGGGGCAATATTCTTCCCACTGACATTAATAATGGGACATAATTCCTCTTACTGAAACCAGTGATGGAGTAAAATTCTTGCAACTGGCACCAATGTTGGGGCACTATTCCTCCCACTAACACCAATGATGGGGCACTATTCCTCCCACTGATACCAATGATGGGACACTACTCCTCCCATTGACACCAATAATGGGGCACGATTCCTCCCACTGATACCATTGATGGGGCACTATTCCTCCCACTGACACAAACAATGGGGCACTATTCCTCCCACTGACACCAACAATGGGGCTCTATTCCTCCCACTGACACCAACAATGGGGCTCTATTCCTCCCACTGACACCAACGATGGGGAACTATTTCTCCCACTGACACCAATGATGGTGCAATATTCCTCCCACTGATTCCAATGATGGGGCACTACTCCTGCCATTGACACCAATGATGGGGCACTATTCCTCCCACTAAAACCAATGATGGGGCACTATTCCTCCCACTAAAACCAATGATGGGGCACTATTCCTCCCCACTGACGCCAGCAATGGGGCACTATTCCTCCCACTAAAACCAATGATGGGGCACTATTCCTCCCCACTGACGCCAGCAATGGGGCACTATTCCTTCCACTAACTCCAACGATGGGATACTATTCCTCCCCAATGACACCAATGATGGGACTCTATTCCTCCCACTAACACCAAACGATGGGGAACTATTTATCCCACTGATACCAATGATGGGGCACTATTCCTCCCACTGATACCAAGGATGGGGCACTATTTCTCCCACAGACACCAACGATGGGGCACTAGTCCTCCCATGGACACCAACGATAGGGCAGTATTCCTCCCCGCTGACACCAGTGATTGGGCACTATTCCTCCCACTGACACCAGCAATGGGGCACTATTCCTCCCTACTGACACCAACGATGGGACACTATTCCTCTCTACTGACACCAACGATGGGACACTATTCCTCCCCACTGACACCAACGATGGGACACTATTCCTCCCCACTGACACCAACGAGGAGACACTATTCCTCCCCACTGACACCAACGATGGGACACTATTCCTCCCCACTGACACCCACGATGGGACAATATTCCTCCCACTAACTCCAAAGATGGGGCACTATTTATCCCATTGTCACTATTGATGAGCAATGTGAATGGAAGAATTTTATTTTTTAAGGAATTTGTTTCTTTCTTCTGGCCCTTGGGGCAATATTCTTCCCACTGAAATTAATGGGACATAATTCCTCTCACTGAAACCAGTGATGGAGCACTATTCCTGCAACTGACATCGATGGTGGGGCACTATTCCTCCCACTAACACCAACGACGGGGAACTATTTCTCCCACTGACACCAACGATAGTGCATTATTCCTCCAACTAATACCAATGATGGAGCACTACTCCTTCCATTGACAACAATGATGGGGCACTATTCCTCCCCAAGATACCAATGATGGGGCATTATTCCTTCCACTGACACCAGTGATGGGGCACTATTCCTTCCACTGACACCAGTGATGGGGCACTATTCCTCCCACTGATACCAGTGATGGGGCACTATTCCTCCCACTGATACCAGTGATGGGGCACTATTCCTCCCACTGATATCAGTAGGAGGAATAGTGCCCCATCATTGGTATCAGTGGGAGGAATAGTGCCCCATCATTAGTATCAGTGGCAGGAATAGTGCCCCATCACTGGTGTCAGTGGAAGGAATAGTGCCCCATCACTGGTGTCAGTGGAAGGAATAATGCCCCATCATTGGTATCTTGGGGAGGAATAGTGCCCCATCATTGTTGTCAATGGAAGGAGTAGTGCTCCATCATTGGTATTAGTTGGAGGAATAATGCACTATTGTTGGTGTCAGTGGGAGAAATAGTTCCCCGTCGTTGTTGTTAATGGGAGGAATAGTGCCCCACCATCGATATCAGTTGCAGGAATAGTGCTCCATCACTGGTATCAGTAGGAGGAATAGTGCCCCATCATTGGTACCAGTGATGGGGCACCATTCCTCCAAATGATACCAATGATGGGGCACTATTCCTCCCACTGATACCAATGATGGGGCACTATTCCTCCCACTGATACCAATGATGGGGCACTATTCCTCCCACTGATACCAGTGATGGGGCACTATTCCTACCACTGATACCAGTGATGGGGCACTATTCCTCCCACTGATACCAGTGGTGGGGCACTATTCCTCCCACTGATATCAGTAGGAGGAATAGTGCCCCATCATTGGTATCAGTGGGAGGAATAGTGCCCCATCATTAGTATCAGTGGCAGGAATAGTGCCCCATCACTGGTGTCAGTGGAAGGAATAGTGCCCCATCACTGGTGTCAGTGGAAGGAATAATGCCCCATCATTGGTATCTTGGGGAGGAATAGTGCCCCATCATTGTTGTCAATGGAAGGAGTAGTGCTCCATCATTGGTATTAGTTGGAGTAATAATGCACTATTGTTGGTGTCAGTGGGAGAAATAGTTCCCCGTCGTTGTTGTTAATGGGAGGAATAGTGCCCCACCATCGATATCAGTTGCAGGAATAGTGCTCCATCACTGGTATCAGTAGGAGGAATAGTGCCCCATCATTGGTACCAGTGATGGGGCACCATTCCTCCAAATGATACCAATGATGGGGCACTATTCCTCCCACTGATACCAAGGATGGGCACTATTCCTTCCACTGATACCAGTGATGGGGCATTATTCCTCCCACTGATACCAATGATGGGGCACTATTCCCCCCACTGATACCAAGGATGGGCACTATTCCTCCCCGCTGACACCAATGATGGGGCACTATTCCTCCCCACTGACACAAACGATGGGGCACGATTTATCCAATTGACACCAATGATGTGGCACTACTCCTCCCACTGAGACCAATGATGGGGCATTATTTCTCTCAATGATACCAATGATGGGCACTATTCCTTCCACTGACAACAATGGGGCACTATTCCTCCCACAGACAACAATGGGGCACTATTCCTCCCACTGACACCAATGATGGGGCACTATTTCTCTAATACCAAAAATAAGGCATTGTTCACTCTCACTGATGCCAGAACATTTCCTCCTCTCACTGGCCACAGTTCGGCCCCTCTATAGTCTGAAGAACAATAAATTGGCCCTTTATTTAGAGAGTTTAGCGATCCCTGCTATATACCTTCACCAACTCTCTCTTAGATGCTTTGCCATGTAAATATTTTAAAGATTTTTAACCTTCACCGTCCTCACTTAGACACTAAAGAGCCATTTACATACCGGTTAGTTCCCTCACGACCCACTCTAGCCTAGAGACTTTACAAACACATCTATCACAGTCCTGTTATAAGTCGCTGACCGCTGGCATTACTAGAGAGAAAAATATTCCTGTATACATACTGCTATTAGTAGATGATATCATTTTCACGCACACCAATTAATATACACTTACTGGGATTTTGTTTACCAAAGACATGTAACAGAGTACATTTTGGCCTGAATTGATGAAGAAATTTTATTTTTGTTACTTTTTTTTTATGGGATATGTAAAGTAAAAAATATTGTTTTTTTTTCCATTTATAGTGCGGGAAATTAATAACCCAATAGTGATCAAATATCACCAAAAGAAATCTCTATTTGCATGTAAAGAATTACATAAATTGTATTTATGTACAGCGTTGCATGAAAGTGCAATTGTCACTTAAAGTAGTGCAGCGCCATATAGCAAGAAAATGTTCTGGTCATGAAGGGGGGTAAATCTTCCAGAGGGTAAGTGGTTAATGTGCTATACAACATTCTCCATTTACTGGGCTGTTTATTACACCTTTCAAAATCTCCCCTTTTTCAAGAAGCTACAGTCACTGTAATGGGCCTAGCTTGATTCTTTGTCCAGTAACTTCATATTAACGATACATGCGGTCATGTAACTTTACAGATATTTTAACATGCCCTAAGGAACATGTGTCAAACACAAGGCCCACGGGCCATATCCAAGTCCCAGCAGTTGGCAGCACAGAGGACAGGACTCCTCCTACAGATCCTGTGCCTCTCTGTGCAGCCGCAGCACCCCCTCATCGCTGCCTCCCCTGGTCTCAGGATTCAGCAGATTCTGGCAGCTGACTCCAGCCCTCCTCTGGTCCCCCTCCAGATCCTGAACTTTCTACTTCCCAGCACACTTGCCCTCCACTTTTTCCCAGCAGCAGCACAAAATAAGAAAATAAGGGGGGGTGCACTGTGATGTAAGGGAGGGTAGGGGGAACCTTGACCTCTGATGGTGGGGGGAGGCTCATGATATCTGATGTAAGGGGGGGGGGGTGCCCTGGATGTCTAGTCTTACAGAGACAGTCAGCCCTTTGAGGGCATCCATAATGCGGATGGGGCCCACTATGATAAAGAATTTGACACCCCTGCCCTGAGGTAACGTAACTTACTTTTTAAAAGGTTTTTTATATCTGATCTAGAGGTACATTGTCACTTACTTAGACATTTATCCAGAACTAGTGGTAACTATTATACACATTATCTAGTCAAATAATAATATATACAATAACATACAACTACATGAGGAAAACTATTATTTAACATCTAAGCTACACGTTATACATTGTGGAATATCCAGTTCCGGTTATTACACTTCAGTGTCATTATTAGAAAATATCCAATCACTGTCTGTTTGGGAAATTTCATTCATCTACCTATCTTAACTGCTTGCTGACCGCTTCACATAGGAATACGGTGGCAAAGCGGGCTCCCTGCACTGGACCACGTACTTAGAATGCGATCCGAGCACCGGGACAGGGGGTGCACACATGTGCCCGCCAGACCAGCACTGCTTTGATTCGGTACAGCACTCATCAGTCATCATGCTGATCTGCTGTAATGAATCACAGATCAGCTGGTTCCTGTGTTTACAAAACATTAATCAAAAAAGTAAAAAAAAAACTTAAAAAATTAAAAAGAAAACAAACGTTAAGAAAGTTAAAAACAAATTGTTGTTTTGTTGACTTCATGTTATATTGTTACTGTGTTTTATTGTTAATCGTTGTTTGCTTTGCAGGAAGACCAATCAGCTGCAGCACTGACATGTTTACTCTGACAGAATGTATACGCCCAAATATGGGGGCCGGGGGCGGTCAGTGGGTGGATCGCTCCTATACTTCGGCATATATTTTTTTTCCGTTTTCTTCTGGCACAGATTTCTTCATCCACATTGATCGATGTGAATGGAGGAATCCATATGTTTTATTTTTAGGTATGTGTTCTTCTTGAGGCAATATTCCTCCCACAGACATTAACCACTTGCCTACCGGGCACTTATATCCCGTTCCTTACCAGGCCAATTTTCAGCTTTCAGCGCTGTCGCAATTTGAAGGACAATTGCGTGATCATGCAACATTATTCCCATATGGAATTTTTATTATTTTTTTCTCACAAATCGAGCTTTCTTTTGGTGGTATTTACTTGCTGCTAGGTGTTTTACTTTTTGCGCCATAAACAAAAAAAGAGCAAAAAAAAAAGTTCCTTTGTTTCTATTATAACATTTTGCAAACTGGTCATTTTTCTCCTTCACTGATCTGCGTTGATGAAGCTGCACTGATAGGCAGCACTAATGAGTTGGGTAATGATATTCGGCGATGATAGGCGATACTGACTGGCGCAACTGCTGGGAACTGACTGGCGGCACTGACTGGTGGCACAGGTGGGTGGCACTGCTGGGTACTTGTGGGCAGAACTGGTGGGTGGCACTGCTTGGCATAGGTGGGTGGCACTGCTTGGCACAGGTGGGTGGCACTGCTTGGCACAGGTGGGCGGCACTGCTGGGCAGAAGTGGTGGGTGGCACTGCTGAGCACTGATGATCGGTGCCGATCCCTGCTTTGACAACTGCCGGTTCTCAACAGTACTTTCCTCACGCTCTGAAAGTAGTCAGAATAATAATATATACAATAACATACAACTACATGGGGGAAAACAATGTTTTACATCAAAGCTACACATTATACAGTGTGGAATATCCATTTCCGGTTATTACACTTCAGTGTCATTATTGGGAAATTTCATTCCTCTACCTATCTTAACTGTTTGCAGACCGCTTCACGTAGGAATACGTTGGCAAAGTGGGCTCCCTGCACTGGATCACGTACTTCATACACCATTCAAGCACCCGGACAGGGGGTGCACACGTGTGCCAGCCAGCCCGGCACTGCTTTGATTTGGTACAGCACCGATCAGTCATCATGCTGATCTGCTGTAACGAATCACAGATCAGCCGGTTCCTGTGTTTACAAAACATAAATCACAAGGTAGAAAGAAAAATTTACAAAATTAACTGGTTGCCGACCAGCCACTGTATAAAAACGGCGACAGGGTGGCACCGCTGCACAAAATCACGTTTCAAAACGTCATTCGCACTCCCGTTGTTTTTGCAGGCAGGGGGGCGCGCCCAAGCCCCCGCCGACCCGTGGGTGTCACGATTCGATCTCAAGTACAAAAAAAAATTTAGGAAATTAAAAAGTAAACAAAAAGGTTAAAAAAAAAATGTTTTGTTGACTTCATGTTATATTGTTACTGTGAGGAGGATGATGATGGAGGAGGAGATGATGGAGGAGGGGGAGGAGGAGGAGAAGGAGATGATGGAGGAGGAGGAGGAGAAGATGGAGGAAGAGGACATGGAGGAGGAAGAGGAGATGGAGATGATGGAGGAGGAGATGGGATGATGGAGATGGGGATGGAAGAGGAGGAGATGATGGAAGAGGAGGAGATGGAGATGATGGAGGAGATGATAGAGGAGGAGGTGGAGAAGATGAAGGAGGGGGAGATGCAGGAGGAGGAGGAGATAGAGATGGAGGAGCAGATAGAGGTGATGGATGGGGATGATGGAGGAAGAGGAGATGATGGAGGAGATGGAGATGGAAGAGGATGAGATGATGGAGGAGGAGATGGAGATGATGGAGGAGGAGGAGATGGAGGAAGAGATAGGAGGAGGAGGAAGAGATTGGGGAGGAGGAGGAGATGGAGGAGGAAGAGAAGATGGGGATGATGGAGGAGGAGATGGGGATGATAGAGAAGGAGGAGATGGAAGAGAAGGAAATGGAGATGGAAGAGGAGGAGTTGGAAAAGGAGGAGATAGAGATGGAGGAGGAAGAGCAGATGGGGATGATGGAGGAGGAGATGGGGATAATGGAGGAGATAGAAATGGAGGAGGAGGAGATGATGGGAGGAGGAGGAGATGATGGGAGGAGATGGAGATGATGGGAGGAGGAGGAGGAAAAAAGAAAGAAGAAAGGGAGAAGAAAAAGAAAGAAGAAAGGGAGAAGAAAAAGAAAGAAGAAAGGGAGAAGAAAAAGAAAGAAGAAAGGGAGAAGAAAAAGAAAGAAGAAAGGGAGAAGAAAAAGAAAGAAGAAAGGGAGAAGAAAAAGAAAGAAGAAAGGGAGAAGAAAAAGAAAGAAGAAAGGGAGAAGAAAAAGAAAGAAGAAAGGGAGAAGAAGAAGAAAGGGAGAAGAAGAAGAAAGAAGAAAGGGAGAAGAAAAAGAAAGAAGAAAGGGAGAAGAAAAAGAAAGAAGAAAGGGAGAAGAAAAAGAAAGAAGAAAGGGAGAAAAAAAAGAAAGAAGAAAGGGAGAAGAAAAAGAAAGAAGAAAGGGAGAAGAAAAAGAAAGAAGAAAGGGAGAAGAGAAAGAAAGAAGGAAAGAAGAAGAAATGAAGAGAAGAAGAAAAGCAAAGAAAAGAAGAAAACAAAGAAAAGAAGAGGAAAAGAAAAAAGAAAAGAAGAGGAAAAGAAGAAAGAAGAGGAAAAGAAGCAGAAAAGAAGCAAGAAAAGAAGAGGAAAAGAAGAAAAGAAAGAAGAAGAGAAGAGGAAAAGAAGAAGAGGAAAAGAAAAAAAGAAGAGGAAAAGAATAAAGAGAAGGAATAGAAGAAAGAAAAGAAAAAAAAGAAGGGAAACAAAAGAAGAAAAGAAGAAAGAAAAGGAAAAGAAGAAAGAAAAGAAAAGGAAAAGAAGAAAGAGAAGGAATAGAAGAAAGAAAAGAAGAAAGAGAAAGAAAAGAAGAAAGAGAAAGAAAAGAAGAAAGAAAAGAAGAAAGAGAAGGAATAGAAGAAAGAAAAGAAGAAAGAGAAAGAAAAGAAGAAAGAGAAAGAAAAGAAGAAAGAAAAGAAGAAAGAAGAGGAAAAGAAGATGAAAAAAGGAGAGGAAAAGAAGAAGAAAAGAAGAGGAAAAGAAGAAGAAAAGAAGAGGAAAAGAAGCAAGAAAAGAAGAGGAAAAGAAGAAAGAAAAGAAAAGGAAAAGAAGAAAGAGAAGGAATAGAAGAAAGAGAAAGAAGAGAAAGAAAAGAAGAAAGAGAAAGAAAAGAAGAAAGAAAAGAAGAAAGAGAAAGAAAAGAAGAAAGAGAAAGAAAAGAAGAAAGAAGAAAGAAAAGAAGAAAGAAGAGGAAAAGAAGAAGAAAAGAAGAGGAAAAGAAGCAAGAAAAGAAGAGGAAAAGAAGAAAGAAGAGGAAAAGAAGAAAGAGAAGGAATAGAAGAAAGAAAATAAGAGAAAGAAAAGAAGAAAGAAAAGAAGAAAGAGGAAAAGAAGAAAGAGAAGGAAAAGAAGAAGGAAGAAAGAAAGAAAAGAAGAAACGAAGAGGAAAAGAAGAAAGAAAAGAAGAGGAAAAGAAGAAAGAAACGAAGAGGAAAAGAAGAAGGGGAAAAGAAGAAAGAGAAGGAATAGAAGGAGGAAAAGAAGAAAGAAAAGAAGAAAGAAAAGAAGAAAGAAGAGGAAAAGAAGAAGAAAGAAGAGGAAAAGAAGAAAGAAAAGAAAGAGGAAAATAAGAAAGAAGAGGAAAAGAAGAAGAAAGAAGAGGAAAAGAAGAGGAAAAGAAGAAGAAAGAAGAGGAAAAGAAGAGGAAAAGAAGAAGAAAGAAGAGGAAAAGAAGAGGAAAAGAAGAAAAGAAGAGGAAAAGAAGAAGAAAAGAAGAGGAAAAGAAGAGGAAAAGAAGAAGAAAAGAAGAGGAAAAGAAGCAAGAAAAGAAGAGGAAAAGAAGCAAGAAAAGAAAAGGAAAAGAAGAAGGAAGAAAGAAAAGAAGAAAGAAGAGGAAAAGAAGAAAGAAAAGGAGAAAAGAAGCAAGAAAAGAAGAGGAAAAGAAGAAAGAAAAGAAGAGGAAATGAAGAAAAAAAGAAAGAAGAAAAGAAGAAAGGGAAAAGAAGAAAGAGAAGGAATAGAAGAAAGAAATGAAGAGGAAAAGAAGAAAAAAAAGAAGAGGAAAAGAAGAAAAAAAAGAAGAGAAAAAGAAGAATAAAAAGAAGAGGAAAAGAAGAAAAGAAAGAAGAAGAGAAGAGGAAAAGAAGAGGAAAAGAAAAAAAGAAGACGAAAAGAATAAAGAGAAGGAATAGAAGAAAGAAAAGAATAAAGAGAAGGAAAAGAAGAAAGAAAAAAGAAAAGAAGAAAGAAGAGGAAAAAAGAAGGAAAAGAAGAAAGAAAAGAAAAGGAAAAGAAGAAAGAAAAGAAAAGGAAAAGAAGAAAGAAAAGGAAAAGAAGAGGAAAAGAAGAAAGAAAAGAAGAGGAAAAGAAGAAAGAGAAGGAATAGAAGAAAGAAAAGAAGAAAGAGAAAGAAAAGAAGAAAGAAGAAATAAAAGAAAGAAGAGGAAAAGAAGAGGAAAAGAAGCAAGAAAAGAAGAGGAAAAGAAGAAAGAGAAGGAAAAGAAGAAGGAAGAAAGAAAAGAAGAAAGAAGAGGAAAAGAAGAAAAAAGAGGAAAAGAAGAAAGAAAAGAAGAGGAAAAGAAGAAAGAAACGAAGATGAAAAAGAAGAAAGAAACGAAGATGAAAAGAAGAAGGGGAAAAGAAGAAAGAGAAGGAATAGAAAGAGGAAAAGAAGAAAGAAAAGAAGAAAGAAGAGGAAAAGAAGAAAGAAAAGAAGAGGAAAAGAAGAAAGAAAAGGAATAGAAGAAAGAAAATAAGAGAAAGAAAAGAAGAAAGAAGAAAGAGGAAAAGAAGAAAGAGGAAAAGAAGACGAAAAGAAGAAAGAGAAGGAAAAGAAGAAATAAGAAAGAAAAGAGGAGGAAAAGAAGAAAGAAGAGGAAAAGAAGAAAGAAACGAAGAGGAAAAGATGAAGGGGAAAAGAAGAAAGAGAAGGAATAGAAGGAGGAAAAGAAGAAAGAAAAGAAGAAAGAAGAGGAAAAGAAGAAGAAAGAAGAAGAAAGAAGAGGAAAAGAAGAAAGAAACGAAGAGGAAAAGATGAAGGGGAAAAGAAGAAAGAGAAGGAATAGAAGGAGGAAAAGAAGAAAGAAAAGAAGAAAGAAGAGGAAAAGAAGAAGAAAAAAGAAGAAAGAAGAGGAAAAGAAGAAAGAAAAGAAAGAGGAAAATAAGAAAGAAGAGGCAAAGAAGAAGAAAGAAGAGGAAAAGAAGAGGAAAAGAAGTAGAAAGAAAAGGAAAAGAAGAAGAAAAGAAGAGGAAAAGAAGAGGAAAAGAAGCAAGAAAAGAAGAGGAAAAGAAGAAAGAAGAAGAAAAGAAGAAAGGGAAAAGAAGAGGAAAAGAAGAAAGGGAAAAGAAGAAAGAGAAGGAATAGAAGGAGGAAAAGAAGAAAGAAAAGAAGAAAGAAGAGGAAAAGAAGAAAGAAAAGAAGGAGAAAAAGAAGAAAGAAGAGGCAAAGAAGAAGAAAGAAGAGGAAAAGCAGCAAGAAAAAAAGAGGAAAAGAAGAAAGAAAAGAAGAGGAAAAAAAGAAAGAAAAGAAGAAAGAAAAGAAGAGGAAAAGAAGAAAAAAAGAGGAAAAGAAGAAAGAAAAGAAATAAAAAAGAAGAGGAAAAGAAGAAGAGGACAAGAAGAAAGAGAAGGAATAGAAGGAGGAAAAGAAGAAAAGAGAAGGAATAGAAGGAGGAAAAGAAGAAAGAAGAGGAAAAGAAGAAAGAAGTGGAAAAGAAGAAGAAGAGAAGAGGAAAAAAAGAAAGAAAAGAAGAGGAAAAGAAGAAAGAAAAGAAGAGGAAAAGAAGAAAGAAGAGGAAAAGAAGAGGAAAAGAAGAAAGAAAAGAAGAGGAAAAGAAGAAAGAAAAGAAGAAAGAGAAGGAATAGAAGAAAGAAAAGAAGAAAGAAGAGGACAAGAAGAAGAAAGAAGAGGAAAAGAAGGAGGAAAAGCAGAAAGAAAAGCAGAAGAAAAGAAGACAGAAAAGAAGAAAAAAAGAAGAGGAAAACAAGAGAGAAAAGAAGGAGGAAAAGAAGAAAAAAAGAAAGAAGAAAAGAAGAGGAAAAGAAGAAGGGGAAAAGAAGAAAGAGAAGGAATAGAAGAAAGAAAAGAAGAAAGAGAAGGAATAGAAGAAAAGAACAGAAGAAAAAGAAAAGAAGAAAAAGAAGAAAGAAAAGGAAAAGAAGAAAGAAAAGAAGAGGAAAAGAAGAAAGAAAAGAAGAGGAAAAGAAGAAAGAAAAGAAGAGGAAAAGAAGAAGAGGAAAAGAAGAAAGAGAAGGAATAGAAGAAGGAAAAGAAGAAAGAAGAGGAAAAGAAGAAAGAATAGGAAAAGAAGAAGAGGAAAAGAAGAAAAAAAAATAGGAAAAGTAAGAAAGAAAAGAAGAGGAAAAGAAGAAAGAAAAGAAGAGGAAAAGAAGAAGAAAAGAAAGAAGGGGAAAAGAAGGGGAAAAGAAGAAAGAGAAGGAATAGAAGAAAGAAAAGAAGAAAGAAGGAAAAGAAGAAAAAGAAGAAAGAAAAAAGAAAAGAAGAAAGAAGAGGAAAAGAAGAAAGAAAAGAAGAGGAAAAGAAGAAAGAAAAGAAGAGGAAAAGAAGAAAAAAAGAAAGAAGAAAAGAAGAAGAAAAGAAGAAAGGGAAAAGAAGAAAGAGAAGGAATAGAAGAAAGAAAAGAAGAAAGAGAAGGAAAAGAAGAAAAAAGAAGAGAAGAAAAAGAAGAAAGGAAAAGAAGAAAGAAAAGAAGAGGAAAAGAAGAAAGAAAAAGAAGAGGAAAAGAAAAGGAAAAGAAGAGGAAAAGATAAGGAAAAGAAGAAAGAAAAGAAGAGGAAAAGAAGAAAGAAAAGAAGAGGAAAAGAAGAAAGAAAAGAAGAGGAAAAGAAGAAAGAAAAGAAGAGGAAAAGAAGAAAGAAAGAACAGGAAAAGAAAAGGAAAGAAGAAAGAAAAGAAGAGTCAAAGAAGAAAGAAAAGAAGAGGAAAAGAAGAAAGAAAAGAAGAAAAGAAAGAAGAAAAGAAGAGGAAAAGAAGAAAGAGAAGGAATAGAAGAAGGAAAAGAATAAAGAAGAGGAAAAGAAGAAAGAAAAGAAGAGGCAAAGAAGAAAGAAAAGAAGAGGCAAAGAATAAAGAAAAAGAAGAGGAAAAAAAGAAGAAAAGAAAGAAGAAAAGAAGAGGAAAAGAATAAAGAGAAGGAATAGAAGGAAGAAAAGAAGAAAGAAAAGAAGAGGAAAAGAAAAGAAGAAAGAGAAGGAATAGAAGAAAGAAAAAGAAAAGAAGAAAGGAAAGAAAAGAAAGAAAAAAAGAGGAAAGAAGAAAGAAAAAAAGAGGAAAAGAAGAAAGAAAAAAAGAGGAAAAGAAGAAAGAAAAGAAGAGGAAAGAAGAAAAAAAAAAAGAGGAAAAGAAGAAAGAAAAGAAGAGGAAAAGAAGAAAGAAAAGAAGAGGAAAGAAGAAAAAAAGAAGAGGAAAAGAGGAAAAAAAAAGAAGAAAAGAAGAGGAAAAGAAGAAAGAGAAGGAATAGAAGAAGGAAAAGAAGAAAGAGAAGAAAAAGAAGAAAGAAGAGAAAATAATTGGAAAAGATGAAAAGAAGAAAGAAAAGAGAAGGAAAAGAAGAAAAAAGAAAAGAAGAAAAAGAAGAAAGAAGAGGAAAAGAAGAAAGAAAGAAGAGGAAAAGAAGAAGAGGAAAAGAAGAAAGAGAAGGAATAGAAGAAGGAAAAGAAGAAAGAAGAGGAAAAGAAGAAAGAAGAGGAAAAGAAGAAAGAAGAGGAAAAGAAGAGGAAAAGAAAGAAAGAAAAGAAGAGGAAAGTAAGAAAGAAAAGAAGAGGAAAAGAAGAAGAAAAGAAGGGAAAAAGAAGAAAGAGAAGGAATAGAGGAAAGAAAAGAAGAAAGAAGGAAAAGAAGAAAAAGAAGAAGAAAGAAGAGGAAAAGAATAAAGAAAAGGAAAAGAAGAAAGAAAAGAAGAGGAAAAGAAGAAAGAAATGAAGAGGAAAAGAAGAAAGAATGAAGAGGAAAAGAAGAAAGAAAAGAAGAGGAAAAGAAGAGGAAAAGAAGAAAGGGAAAAGAAGAAAGAGAAGGAATAGAAGAAAGAAAAGAAGAAAGAGAAGGAATAGAAGAAAGAAAAGAAGAAAGAGAAGGAAAAGAAGAAAAAGAGAAGAAAAAGATGAAAAGGAAAAGAAGAAAGAAGAGGAAAAGAAAAAAAAAAAAGAGGAAAAGAAAAGGAAAAGAAGAAAGAAAAGAAGAGGAAAAGAAGAAAGAAAAGAAGAGGAAAAGAAGAAAGAAAAGAAGAGGAAAAGAAGAAAGAAAAGAAGAGGAAAAGAAAAGGAAAAGAAGAAAGAAAAGAAGAGGAAAAGAAGAAAGAAAAGAAGAGGAAAAGAAAAGGAAAAGAAGAAAGAAAAGAAGAGGAAAAGAAGAAAGAAAAGAAGAGGTAAAGAAAAGGAAAAGAAGAAAGAAAAGAAGAGGAAAAGAAGAAAGAAAAGAAGAGGAAAAGAAGAAAGAAAAGAAGAGGAAAAGAAGGAAGAAAAGAAGAGGAAAAGAAGGAAGAAAAGAAAGAAAAAAAGAAGAGGAAAAAGAAGAAGGAGAAAAGAAGAAAGGGAAAAGAAGAAAGAGAAGGAATAGAAGAAGGAAAAGAATAAAGAAGAGGAAAAGAAGAAAAAAAAGAAGAGGAAAAGAAGAGGAAAAGAAGAAAGAAAAGAAGAGGCAAAGAATAAAGAAAAGAAGAGGAAAAGAAGAAGAAAAGAGAGACGAAAAGAAGAGGAAAAGAAGAAAGAGAAGGAATAGAAGAAAGAAAAGAAGAAAGAAAAGAAGAGGAAAAGAAGAAAGAAGAGGAAAAAAAGAAAGAAAAGAAGAGGAAAAGAAGAAAGAAGAGGAAAAAAAGAAAGAAGAAGAAAAGAAGAAAGAAAAGAAGAGGAAAAGAAAGAAAAGAAGAAAGATAAGGAATAGAAGAAAGAAAAAAGAAAGAAGAAAGGAAAAGAAAAGAAGAAAGAAAAGAAGAGGAAAAGAGGAAAAAAAGAAGAGGAAAAGAGGAAAAAAAAAGAAGAAAAGAAGAGAAAAGAAGAAAGAAGGAATAGAAGAAGGAAAAGAAGAAAGAGAAGAAAAAGAAGAAAGAAGAGAAAATAATTGGAAAAGATGAAAAGAAGAAAGAAAAGAAGAGGAAAAGAAGAAAAGAAGAGGAAAAGAAGAAAAGAAAAGGAAAAGAAGAAAGAAAAGAAGAGAAGAGAAAAAGAAGAAAGAAAAGAAGAAAGAAAAGAAGAGGAAAATAATTGGAAAAGAAGGTGAAAAGAAGAGGAAAAGAAGAAAGAAAAGAAGAGGAAAAGAAGAAAAGAAAAGGAAAAGAAGAAAAGAAAAGGAAAAGAAGAAAGAAAAGAAGAGAAAAAGAAGAAAGAAAAGAAGAGAAAAAGAAGAAAGAAAAGAAGAGAAAAAGAAGAGGAAAAGAAGAAAGAAAAGAAGAAGGGGAAAAGAAGAAAGAGAAGGAATAGAAGAAGGAAAAGAAGAAAGAAAAGAAGAGGAAAAGAAGAAAGAAAAGAAGAGGAAAAGAAGAAAGAAAAAAAGGAGGAAAGAAAGAAAAGAAAAGGAAAAGAAGAAAGAAAAAGAAGAAAGAAAAGAAGAGGAAAAGAAGAAAGAAAGAAGAAGAAAAGAAATAAAAAAGAAGAGGAAAAGAAGAAGGGAAAAGAAGAAAGAGAAGGAATAGAAGAAGGAAAGAAGAAAGAAGAGGAAAAGAAGAAGAAAAGAAGGAGGAAAAGAAGAAAGAAGAGGAAAAGAAGAGGAAAAGCAGCAAGAAAAGAAGAGGAAAAGCAGCAAGAAAAGAAGAGAAAAGCAGCAAGAAAAGAAGAGGAAAAGAAGAAAAGAAAGAAGAAGAGAAGAGGAAAAGAAGAAGAGGAAAAGAAAAAAAGAAGAGGAAAAGAATAAAGAGAAGGAATAGAAGAAAGAAAAGAAAAAAAAGAAGGGAAACAAAAGAAGAAGAAGAGGAAAAAAGAAAGAAAAGGAAAAGAAGAAAGAAAAAGAAGAGGAAAAGAAGAAAGAAAAGAAAAGGAAAAGAAGAAAGAGAAGGAATAGAAGAAAGAGAAAGAAGAGAAAGAAAAGAAGAAAGAAAAAGAAAAGAAAGAAAGAGAAAGAAAAGAAGAAAGAGAAAGAAAAGAAGAAAGAAGAAAGAAAAGAAGAAAGAAGAGGAAAAGAAGAAGAAAAGAAGAGGAAAAGAAGCAAGAAGAGAAGAGGAAAAAGAAGAAAGAAGAGGAAAAGAAGAAGGAAGAAAGAAAAGAAGAAAGAAGAGGAAAAGAAGAGGAAAAGAAGAAAGAAACGAAGAGGAAAAGAAGAAGGGGAAAAGAAGAAAGAGAAGGAATAGAAAGAGGAAAAGAAGAAAGAAAAGAAGAAAGAAGAGGAAAAGAAAAAGAGAAGGATAGAAGAAAGAAAATAAGAGAAAGAAAGAAGAAAGAAGAAAGAAAAGAAGAAAGAGGAAAAGAAGAGGAAAAGAAGAAAGAGAAGGAAAAGAAGAAGGAAGAAAGAAAGAAAAGAAGAAAGAAGAGGAAAAGAAGAAAGAAACGAAGAGGAAAAGAAGAAAGAAACGAAGAGGAAAAGAAGAAAGAAACGAAGAGGAAAAGAAGAAAGAAACGAAGAGGAAAAGAAGAAGGGGAAAAGAAGAAAGAGAAGGAATAGAAGGAGGAAAAGAAGAAGAAAGAAGAAGAAAGAAGAGGAAAAGAAGAAAGAAAAGAAAGAGGAAAATAAGAAAGAAGAGGGAAAGAAGAGGAAAAGAAGAAGAAAGAAGAGGAAAAGAAGAAGAAAAGAAGAGGAAAAGAAGCAGAAAAGAAGAGGAAAAGAAGCAAGAATAGAAAAGGAAAAGAAGAAGGAAGAAAGAAAAGAAGAAAGAAGAGGAAAAGAAGAAAGAAAAGAAGGGGAAAAGAAGCAAGAAAAGAAGAGGAAAAGAAGCAAGAAAAGAAGAGGAAAAGAAGAAAGAAAAGAAGAGGAAATGAAGAAAAGAAGAGGAAAAGAAGGAATAGAAGAAAGAAAAGAAGAAAGGGAAAAGAAGAAAGAGAAGGAATAGAAGAAAGAAATGAAGAGGAAAAGAAGAAAAAAAAAGAGGAAAAGAAGAAAGAAAAGAAGAGGAAAAGAAGAAAGAAAAGAAGAGAAAAAGAAGAATAAAAAGAAGAGGAAAAGAAGAAAAGAAAGAAGAAGAGAAGAGGAAAAGAAGAGGAAAAGAAAAAAAGAAGACGAAAAGAATAAAGAGAAGGAATAGAAGAAAGAAAAGAATAAAGAGAAGGAAAAGAAGAAAGAAAAAAGAAAAGAAGAAAGAAAAGAAAAGGAAAAGAAGAAAGAAAAGAAAAGGGAAAGAAAAGAAAAGGAAAAGAAGAAAGAAAAGAAAAGGAAAAGAAGAAAGAAAAGAAAAGGAAAAGAAGAGGAAAAGAAGAAAGAAAAGAAGAGGAAAAGAAGAAAGAGAAGGAATAGAAGAAAGAAAAGAAGAAAGAGAAAGAAAAGAAGAAAGAAGAAATAAAAGAAGAAATAAAAGAAGAAAGAAGAGGAAAAGAAGAAGAAAAGAGGAAAAGAAGAAGAAAAGAAGAGGAAAAGAAGCAAGAAAAGAAGAGGAAAAGAAGAAAGAGAAGGAAAAGAAGAAGGAAGAAAGAAATGAAGAAAGAAGAGGAAAAGAAGAAAGAAAAGAAGGAGAAAAAGAAGAAAGAAGAGGCAAAGAAGAAGAAAGAAGAGGAAAAGCAGCAAGAAAAGAAGAGGAAAAGCAGCAAGAAAAAAAGAGGAAAAGAAGAAAAGAAAGAAGACAAGAGGAAAAGAAGAAGAGGAAAAGAAAAAAAGAAGAGGAAAAGAATAAAGAGAAGGAATAGAAGAAAGAAAAGAAAAAAAAGAAGGGAAAGAAAAAAGAAAAGAAGAAAGAAGAGGAAAAAAGAAAGAAAAGGAAAAGAAGAAAGAAAAGAAAAGGAAAAGAAGAAAGAAAAGAAGAGGAAAAGAAGAAAGAAAAGAAAAGGAAAAGAAGAAAGAAAAGAAAAGGAAAAGAAGAAAGAAAAGAAAAGGAAAATAGGAAAGAGAAGGAATAGAAGAAAGAAAAGAAGAAAGAGAAAGAAAAGAAGAGAAAGAAAGAAAAGAAGAAAGAAGAGGAAAAGAAGCAAGAAAAGAAGAGGAAAAGAAGAAAGAGAAGGAAAAGAAGTAGGAAGAAAGAAAAGAAGAAAGAAGAGCAAAAGAAGAAAGAAAAGAAGAGGAAAAGAAGAATGAAATGAAGAGGAAAAGAAGAAGGGGAAAAGAAGAAAGAGAAGGAATAGAAGGAGATAAAGAAGAAAGAAAAGAAGAAAGAAGAGGAAAAGAAGAAAGAAAAGGAGGAAAAGAAGGAGAAAAGAAGAGGAAAAGAAGAAAGAAGAGGAAAAGAAGAAGAAAAGAGGAAAAGAAGAATGAGAAGGAATAGAAGAAAGAAAAAAGAAAAGAAGAAAGAAAAGGAAAATAAAGAAAACAATAGGAAAAGAAGAGGAAAAGAAGAAAGAGAAGGAATAGAGAAGGAAAAGAAGAAAGAGAAGAAAGAGAAGAAAAAGAAGAAAGAAGAGAAAAATAATTGGAAAAGAAGATGAAAAGAAGAAAGAAAAGAAGAGGAAAAGAAGAAGGAAAAGGAAAAGAAGAAAGAAAAGAAGAGGAAAAGAAGAAAAGAAAAGGAAAAGAAGAAAGAAAAGAAGAGAAAAAGAAGAAGAAAAGAAAGAAGAAAAGAAGAGGAAAAGAAGAAAGAGAAGGAATAGAAGAAAGGAAAGAAGAAAGCAACGGAAAAGAAGAAAGCAGAAGAAAAGAAGAAAGAAAAGAAGCGGAAAAGAAGAAAGAAGAGGAAAATAAGAAGAAAAGAAGAGGAAAAGAAGACAAAAAAGAAGAGGAAAAGAAGAAGAAAGAAGAGGAAAAGAAGAGGAAAATAAGGAGTAAAAGAAGACAGAAAAGAAGAGGAAAAGAAGAAAGAAGAGGAAAAGAAGAAAGAAAAGAAGAGGAAAAGAAGACAAAAAAGAAGAGGAAAAGAAGAAGAAAAGAAGAGGAAAAGAAGGAGTAAAAGAAGACAGAAAAGAAGAGGAAAAGAAGAAAGAAAAGAAGAAAGAAGAGGAAAAGAAGAGGAAAAGAAGGAGGAAAAGAAGACAGAAAAGAAGAGGAAAAGAAGACAGAAAAGAAGAGGAAAAGAAGACAGAAAAGAAGAGGAAAAGAAGACAGAAAAGAAGAGGAAAAGAAGAAAAAAAAGAAGAGGAAAAGAAGAAAAAAAAGAAGAGGAAAAGAAGAAAAAAAAGAAGAGGAAAACAAGAAAGAAAAGAAGAGGAAAAGAAGAAAAAAAAGAAGAAAAGAAGAGGAAAAGAAGAAAAGAAAAAAGAAAAGAAGAGGAAAAGAAGAAAGAGAAGGAAAAGAAGAAGGAAGAAAGAAAAGAAGAGGAAAAGAAGAAAGAAAAGAAGAGGAAAGTAAGAAAGAAAAGAAGAGGAAAAGAAGAAAGAAAAGAAGAGGAAAAGAAGAAGAAAAGAAGGGAAAAAGAAGAAAGAGAAGGAATAGAAGAAAGAAAAGAAGAAAGAAGGAAAAGAAGAAAAAGAAGAAGAAAGAAGAGGAAAAGAATAAAGAAAAGGAAAAGAAGAAAGAAAAGAAGAGGAAAAGAAGAAAGAAATGAAGAGGAAAAGAAGAAAGAAATGAAGAGGAAAAGAAGAAAGAAAAGAAGAGGAAAAGAAGAGGAAAAGATGAAAGGGAAAAGAAGAAAGAGAAGGAATAGAAGAAAGAAAAGAAGAAAGAGAAGGAATAGAAGAAAGAAAAGAAGAAAGAGAAGGAAAAGAAGAAAAAGAGAAGAAAAAGATGAAAAGGAAAAGAAGAAAGAAGAGGAAAAGAAAAAAAAAAAAGAGGAAAAGAAAAGGAAAAGAAGAAAGAAAAGAAGAGGAAAAGAAGAAAGAAAAGAAGAGGAAAAGAAGAAAGAAAAGAAGAGGAAAAGAAGAAAGAAAAGAAGAGGAAAAGAAGAAAGAAAAGAAGAGGAAAAGAAAAGGAAAAGAAGAAAGAAAAGAAGAGGAAAAGAAGAAAGAAAAGAAGAGGAAAAGAAAAGGAAAAGAAGAAAGAAAAGAAGAGGAAAAGAAGAAAGAAAAGAAGAGGAAAAGAAAAGGAAAAGAAGAAAGAAAAGAAGAGGAAAAGAAGAAGGAGAAAAGAAGAAAGGGAAAAGAAGAAAGAAAAGAAGAGGAAAAGAAGGAAGAAAAGAAGAGGAAAAGAAGGAAGAAAAGAAAGAAAAAAAGAAGAGGAAAAGAAGAAGGAGAAAAGAAGAAAGGGAAAAGAAGAAAGAGAAGGAATAGAAGAAGGAAAAGAATAAAGAAGAGGAAAAGAAGAAAAAAAAGAAGAGGAAAAGAAGAGGAAAAGAAGAAAGAAAAGAGAGACGAAAAGAAGAGGAAAAGAAGAAAGAGAAGGAATAGAAGAAAGAAAAGAAGAAAGAAAAGAAGAGGAAAAGAAGAAAGAAGAGGAAAAAAAGAAAGAAAAGAAGAGGAAAAGAAGAAAGAAGAGGAAAAGAAGAAAGAAGAAGAAAAGAAGAAAGAAAAGAAGAGGAAAAGAAAGAAAAGAAGAAAGATAAGGAATAGAAGAAAGAAAAAAGAAAAGAAGAAAGGAAAAGAAAAGAAGAAAGAAAAGAAGAGGAAAAGAGGAAAAAAAGAAGAGGAAAAGAGGAAAAAAAAAAGAAGAAAAGAAGAGGAAAAGAAGAAAGAAGGAATAGAAGAAGGAAAAGAAGAAAGAGAAGAAAAAGAAGAAAGAAGAGAAAATAATTGGAAAAGATGAAAAGAAGAAAGAAAAGAAGAGGAAAAGAAGAAAAGAAGAGGAAAAGAAGAAAAGAAAAGGAAAAGAAGAAAGAAAAGAAGAGAAGAGAAAAAGAAGAAAGAAAAGAAGAAAGAAAAGAAGAGGAAAATAATTGGAAAAGAAGGTGAAAAGAAGAGGAAAAGAAGAAAGAAAAGAAGAGGAAAAGAAGAAAAGAAAAGGAAAAGAAGAAAAGAAAAGGAAAAGAAGAAAGAAAAGAAGAGAAAAAGAAGAAAGAAAAGAAGAGAAAAAGAAGAGGAAAAGAAGAAAGAAAAGAAGAAGGGGAAAAGAAGAAAGAGAAGGAATAGAAGAAGGAAAAGAAGAAAGAAAAGAAGAGGAAAAGAAGAAAGAAAAGAAGAGGAAAAGAAGAAAGAAAAAAAGAGGAAAAGAAGAAAAGAAAAGGAAAAGAAGAAAGAAAAGAAGAGAAAAAGAAGAAAGAAAAGAAGAGGAAAAGAAGAAAGAAAAGAAGAAGAAAAGAAATAAAAAAAGAAGAGGAAAAGAAGAAGGGAAAAGAAGAAAGAGAAGGAATAGAAGAAGGAAAAGAAGAAAGAAGAGGAAAAGAAGAAGAAAAGAAGGAGGAAAAGAAGAAAGAAGAGGAAAAGAAGAGGAAAAGAAGCAAGAAAAGAAGAGGAAAAGCAGCAAGAAAAGAAGAGGAAAAAGCAGCAAGAAAAGAAGAGGAAAAGCAGCAAGAAAAGAAGAGGAAAAGAAGAAGAGAAGAGGAAAAGAAGAAGAGGAAAAGAAAAAAAGAAGAGGAAAAGAATAAAGAGAAGGAATAGAAGAAAGAAAAGAAAAAAAAGAAGGGAAACAAAAGAAGAAAGAAGAGGAAAAAAGAAAGAAAAGGAAAAGAAGAAAGAAAAGAAGAGGAAAAGAAGAAAGAAAAGAAAAGGAAAAGAAGAAAGAGAAGGAATAGAAGAAAGAGAAAGAAGAGAAAGAAAAGAAGAAAGAAAAAGAAAAGAAGAAAGAGAAAGAAAAGAAGAAAGAGAAAGAAAAGAAGAAAGAAGAAAGAAAAGAAGAAAGAAGAGGAAAAGAAGAAGAAAAGAAGAGGAAAAGAAGCAAGAAGAGAAGAGGAAAAAGAAGAAAGAAGAGGAAAAGAAGAAGGAAGAAAGAAAAGAAGAAAGAAGAGGAAAAGAAGAGGAAAAGAAGAAAGAAACGAAGAGGAAAAGAAGAAGGGGAAAAGAAGAAAGAGAAGGAATAGAAAGAGGAAAAGAAGAAAGAAAAGAAGAAAGAAGAGGTAAAGAAGAAAGAGAAGGAATAGAAGAAAGAAAATAAGAGAAAGAAAAGAAGAAAGAAGAAAGAAAAGAAGAAAGAGGAAAAGAAGAGGAAAAGAAGAAAGAGAAGGAAAAGAAGAAGGAAGAAAGAAAGAAAAGAAGAAAGAAGAGGAAAAGAAGAAAGAAACGAAGAGGAAAAGAAGAAAGAAACGAAGAGGAAAAGAAGAAAGAAACGAAGAGGAAAAGAAGAAGGGGAAAAGAAGAAAGAGAAGGAATAGAAGGAGGAAAAGAAGAAGAAAGAAGAAGAAAGAAGAGGAAAAGAAGAAAGAAAAGAAAGAGGAAAATAAGAAAGAAGAGGGAAAGAAGAGGAAAAGAAGAAGAAAGAAGAGGAAAAGAAGCAGAAAAGAAGAGGAAAAGAAGCAGAAAAGAAGAGGAAAAGAAGCAAGAATAGAAAAGGAAAAGAAGAAGGAAGAAAGAAAAGAAGAAAGAAGAGGAAAAGAAGAAAGAAAAGAAGGGGAAAAGAAGCAAGAAAAGAAGAGGAAAAGAAGCAAGAAAAGAAGAGGAAAAGAAGAAAGAAAAGAAGAGGAAATGAAGAAAAGAAGAGGAAAAGAAGGAATAGAAGAAAGAAAAGAAGAAAGGGAAAAGAAGAAAGAGAAGGAATAGAAGAAAGAAATGAAGAGGAAAAGAAGAAAAAAAAAAGAGGAAAAGAAGAAAGAAAAGAAGAGGAAAAGAAGAAAGAAAAGAAGAGAAAAAGAAGAATAAAAAGAAGAGGAAAAGAAGAAAAGAAAGAAGAAGAGAAGAGGAAAAGAAGAGGAAAAGAAAAAAAGAAGACGAAAAGAATAAAGAGAAGGAATAGAAGAAAGAAAAGAATAAAGAGAAGGAAAAGAAGAAAGAAAAAAGAAAAGAAGAAAGAAAAGGAAAAGAAGAAAGAAAAGAAAAGGAAAAGAAGAAAGAAAAGAAAAGGAAAAGAAGAAAGAAAAGAAAAGGAAAAGAAGAAAGAAAAGAAAAGGAAAAGAAGAAAGAAAAGAAAAGGAAAAGAAGAAAGAAAAGAAAAGGAAAAGAAGAGGAAAAGAAGAAAGAAAAGAAGAGGAAAAGAAGAAAGAGAAGGAATAGAAGAAAGAAAAGAAGAAAGAGAAAGAAAAGAAGAAAGAAGAAATAAAAGAAGAAAGAAGAGGAAAAGAAGAAGAAAAGAGGAAAAGAAGAAGAAAAGAAGAGGAAAAGAAGCAAGAAAAGAAGAGGAAAAGAAGAAAGAGAAGGAAAAGAAGAAGGAAGAAAGAAAAGAAGAAAGAAGAGGAAAAGAAAAAAGAAGAGGAAAAGAAGAAAGAAAAGAAGGAGAAAAAGAAGAAAGAAGAGGAAAAGAAGAGGAAAAGAAGCAAGAAAAGAAGAGGAAAAGCAGCAAGAAAAGAAGAGGAAAAGCAGCAAGAAAAGAAGAGGAAAAGAAGAAAAGAAAGAAGAAGAGAAGAGGAAAAGAAGAAGAGGAAAAGAAAAAAAGAAGAGGAAAAGAATAAAGAGAAGGAATAGAAGAAAGAAAAGAAAAAAAAAGAAGGGAAACAAAAGAAGAAAGAGGAAAAAAGAAAGAAAAGGAAAAGAAGAAAGAAAAGAAGAGGAAAAGAAGAAAGAAAAGAAAAGGAAAAGAAGAAAGAGAAGGAATAGAAGAAAGAGAAAGAAGAGAAAGAAAAGAAGAAAGAAAAAGAAAAGAAGAAAGAGAAAGAAAAGAAGAAAGAGAAAGAAAAGAAGAAAGAAAAGAAGAAAGAAGAGGAAAAGAAGAAGAAAAGAAGAGGAAAAGAAGCAAGAAGAGAAGAGGAAAAAGAAGAAAGAAGAGGAAAAGAAGAAGGAAGAAAGAAAAGAAGAAAGAAGAGGAAAAGAAGAGGAAAAGAAGAAAGAAACGAAGAGGAAAAGAAGAAGGGGAAAAGAAGAAAGAGAAGGAATAGAAAGAGGAAAAGAAGAAAGAAAAGAAGAAAGAAGAGGTAAAGAAGAAAGAGAAGGAATAGAAGAAAGAAAATAAGAGAAAGAAAAGAAGAAAGAAGAAAGAAAAGAAGAAAGAGGAAAAGAAGAAAGAGAAGGAAAAGAAGAAGGAAGAAAGAAAGAAAAGAAGAAAGAAGAGGAAAAGAAGAAAGAAACGAAGAGGAAAAGAAGAAAGAAACGAAGAGGAAAAGAAGAAAGAAACGAAGAGGAAAAGAAGAAGGGGAAAAGAAGAAAGAGAAGGAATAGAAGGAGGAAAAGAAGAAGAAAGAAGAAGAAAGAAGAGGAAAAGAAGAAAGAAAAGAAAGAGGAAAATAAGAAAGAAGAGGGAAAGAAGAGGAAAAGAAGAAGAAAGAAGAGGAAAAGAAGCAGAAAAGAAGAGGAAAAGAAGCAGAAAAGAAGAGGAAAAGAAGCAAGAATAGAAAAGGAAAAGAAGAAGGAAGAAAGAAAAGAAGAAAGAAGAGGAAAAGAAGAAAGAAAAGAAGGGGAAAAGAAGCAAGAAAAGAAGAGGAAAAGAAGCAAGAAAAGAAGAGGAAAAGAAGAAAGAAAAGAAGAGGAAATGAAGAAAAGAAGAGGAAAAGAAGGAATAGAAGAAAGAAAAGAAGAAAGGGAAAAGAAGAAAGAGAAGGAATAGAAGAAAGAAATGAAGAGGAAAAGAAGAAAAAAAAAAGAGGAAAAGAAGAAAGAAAAGAAGAGGAAAAGAAGAAAGAAAAGAAGAGAAAAAGAAGAATAAAAAGAAGAGGAAAAGAAGAAAAGAAAGAAGAAGAGAAGAGGAAAAGAAGAGGAAAAGAAAAAAAGAAGACGAAAAGAATAAAGAGAAGGAATAGAAGAAAGAAAAGAATAAAGAGAAGGAAAAGAAGAAAGAAAAAAGAAAAGAAGAAAGAAAAGGAAAAGAAGAAAGAAAAGAAAAGGAAAAGAAGAAAGAAAAGAAAAGGAAAAGAAGAAAGAAAAGAAAAGGAAAAGAAGAAAGAAAAGAAAAGGAAAAGAAGAAAGAAAAGAAAAGGAAAAGAAGAAAGAAAAGAAAAGGAAAAGAAGAGGAAAAGAAGAAAGAAAAGAAGAGGAAAAGAAGAAAGAGAAGGAATAGAAGAAAGAAAAGAAGAAAGAGAAAGAAAAGAAGAAAGAAGAAATAAAAGAAGAAAGAAGAGGAAAAGAAGAAGAAAAGAGGAAAAGAAGAAGAAAAGAAGAGGAAAAGAAGCAAGAAAAGAAGAGGAAAAGAAGAAAGAGAAGGAAAAGAAGAAGGAAGAAAGAAAAGAAGAAAGAAGAGGAAAAGAAGAAAGAAGAGGAAAAGAAGAAAGAAAAGAAGGAGAAAAAGAAGAAAGAAGAGGCAAAGAAGAAGAAAGAAGAGGAAAAGAAGCAAGAAAAGAAGAGGAAAAGCAGCAAGAAAAAAAGAGGAAAAGAAGAAAAGAAAGAAGACAAGAGGAAAAGAAGAAGAGGAAAAGAAAAAAAGAAGAGGAAAAGAATAAAGAGAAGGAATAGAAGAAAGAAAAGAAAAAAAAGAAGGGAAAGAAAAAAGAAAAGAAGAAAGAAGAGGAAAAAAGAAAGAAAAGGAAAAGAAGAAAGAAAAGAAAAGGAAAAGAAGAAAGAAAAGAAGAGGAAAAGAAGAAAGAAAAGAAAAGGAAAAGAAGAAAGAAAAGAAAAGGAAAAGAAGAAAGAAAAGAAAAGGAAAATAGGAAAGAGAAGGAATAGAAGAAAGAAAAGAAGAAAGAGAAAGAAAAGAAGAGAAAGAAAGAAAAGAAGAAAGAAGAGGAAAAGAAGCAAGAAAAGAAGAGGAAAAGAAGAAAGAGAAGGAAAAGAAGAAGGAAGAAAGAAAAGAAGAAAGAAGAGCAAAAGAAGAAAGAAAAGAAGAGGAAAAGAAGAATGAAATGAAGAGGAAAAGAAGAAGGGGAAAAGAAGAAAGAGAAGGAATAGAAGGAGATAAAGAAGAAAGAAAAGAAGAAAGAAGAGGAAAAGAAGAAAGAAAAGGAGGAAAAGAAGGAGAAAAGAAGAGGAAAAGAAGAAAGAAGAGGAAAAGAAGAAGAAAAGAGGAAAAGAAGAATGAGAAGGAATAGAAGAAAGAAAAAAGAAAAGAAGAAAGAAAAGGAAAATAAAGAAAACAATAGGAAAAGAAGAGGAAAAGAAGAAAGAGAAGGAATAGAGAAGGAAAAGAAGAAAGAGAAGAAAGAGAAGAAAAAGAAGAAAGAAGAGAAAAATAATTGGAAAAGAAGATGAAAAGAAGAAAGAAAAGAAGAGGAAAAGAAGAAAGAAAAGAAGAGGAAAAGAAGAAAAGAAGAGGAAAAGAAGAAAGAAAAGAAGAGGAAAAGAAGAAAAGAAAAGGAAAAGAAGAAGAAAAAGAAGAAGAAAAGAAAGAAGAAAAGAAGAGGAAAAGAAGAAAGAGAAGGAATAGAAGAAAGGAAAGAAGAAAGCAACGGAAAAGAAGAAAGCAGAAGAAAAGAAGAAAGAAAAGAAGCGGAAAAGAAGAAAGAAGAGGAAAATAAGAAGAAAAGAAGAGGAAAAGAAGACAAAAAAGAAGAGGAAAAGAAGAAGAAAGAAGAGGAAAAGAAGAGGAAAATAAGGAGTAAAAGAAGACAGAAAAGAAGAGGAAAAGAAGAAAGAAGAGGAAAAGAAGGAGGAAAAGAAGAAAGAAAAGAAGAGGAAAAGAAGACAAAAAAGAAGAGGAAAAGAAGAAGAAAAGAAGAGGAAAAGAAGGAGTAAAAGAAGACAGAAAAGAAGAGGAAAAGAAGAAAGAAAAGAAGAAAGAAGAGGAAAAGAAGAGGAAAAGAAGGAGGAAAAGAAGACAGAAAAGAAGAGGAAAAGAAGACAGAAAAGAAGAGGAAAGAAGACAAAAAAGAAGAGGAAAAGAAGAAAGAAAAGAAGAGGAAAAGAAGAAAAAAAAGAAGAGGAAAAGAAGAAAAGAAAGAAGAGGAAAAGAAAAAAAAGAAGAAAAGAAGAGGAAAAGAAGAAGAGGAAAAGAATCAAGAAAAGTAGAAGATGAAAAGAAGAAAGAGAAGAAGAAAGCAGAGGAAAAGAAGAAAGAAGCAAAGAGGAAAAGAAGAAAGAAGAGGAAAAGAAGATGAAAAGAAGAGGAAAAGAAAAAAAGAAGAGGAAAAGAAAAAAAGAAGAGGAAAAGAAGAAAGAAGAGGAAAAGAAGAAAGAAGAGGAAAAGAAGAAAGAAGAGGAAAAGAAGAAAGAAGAGGAAAAGACGAAAGAAAAAAAAAAAAGAAAAAGAAGAAGAAAGAGGAAAAAAAGAAGGAGGAAAAGAAAAAGAAGAAGAAAGAGGAAGAAAAGAAAAAGAAGAAGAAAGAGGAAGAAAAGAAAAAGAAGAAGAGGAAGAAAGAGGAAGAAAAGAAAAAGAAGAAGAAAAGGAGAAGGAAGAAGAGGAGACATGTTTAAAAGCAAAACGTTAAAAATATTGGTTTTTTTTCAAAAAATAAAAAACGCACAAGCGATCAAATACCACAGAAAGAAAGCTCTATTTGTGGGAAAAGGACAAATTTCATTTGGGTGCAGCGTTGCATGACTGCACAATTGTCAGTTAAATTAACACAGCGCCATATCGCAAAACAGGGCCTGGTCAGGAGTGGGGGGATCCTCTGGAGGGCAAGTGGTTAAAGTGGTTGTAAAGGCTCAACGTTTTTTATCTTGAATACATGAAGTTAAAAACAGACTTGTGTACAGCAGCCCCCACTTCCCTGAGCCCCCCCTCATTCCAGGAATGGAGCCAAGCCATGCTGTGTGTGTGTAAATGGTCACACACAGCAGCAGCTCAGGAGTGAGCCTGCTCGAGTGCCCTCATATTCAGAAGAAGCCACGTGACAGTGGTGTAACGCGTGGAGCGCATTGACGTCATTTACGGGTGGAGCTCGGTGACGTGTTTCCGGTGACGCACTTCCGGTTTTTGCCAAACGTGATTTCCTATTACTCCCATAGGATATGGGGGAACCGCTTGTTAACTACTAGGAGCATGTGAGTTATTCGTCTGGTCTTTATATTTAATAATCGTTACATATTGCGCAATGGAGATCTCTCTTTTTGCTTAATCTTCCATGGTCCATGGATATATGGCTGAGTCATCTTATATAATAAGATTTTGAGTCGTGGGGACAAGATATATCCTGGTGTCGGTCTAGAACATCATTTAAATAAATGATCTGTGACCTCTAGGGGTCGAATGTTGGAGGTGAGGAGGCACTCTGGATATTTAGGATTGATGCACTGGAGTGACACCTTGGTCTGAGCACAATTTTGATGAAGAAGCACCTATTTATATCTTAATTTTCACAGAAGAATGATAGCATGATTTTGCACATGATGATATTAGATGTATATTGATTGCATTTTAACACTTGGCACTTTTTGAGATTATTCACTGTGATTTTTTATTATATTTATTAAGACATTATATATGTAAGTAAGCACTTGGTCACCCTTATTTAAGTCGTGTGTGCACATGTTTAACCAGTTTTTAGCCACTTGGGGGCAGACTGGTTTTATATGAATTATATATTTTTATTGTGTTTACACATATAATATTTATTAAGCACTAGTCACTTTCTTTTTTTGTTTTATATATATTTGTACAATATTTTGGTTTTGTGTATAGTACTATTATAGCAGAGCGCTTCATCCAATATTTAATATTTATGTTGTGTGCAAAACCAATGCACAGAGCAGGTAAGTATGACACATTTATTTTTCTTAATCTGCCTTTAATATCACTTTAAGGAACCCAAAGATATGGGTGGGGGTCCAGTCAGCAAAGCCCAACAGCAACACACGGCACAGTGGTAGAAACTGTGAGGCACTTTTAGTGCATTATCATAGCCAAGAATTTTATGGAGAAGACTGTGAATTCCTAAGATATGAGGGGTCTCCATTTACTAATCACCACCCATAATTAAAATATCCATTTTAGGTGGACTGACCCATAAAGCAGATTTATACAGTAATCTCCTCTTCTTGCCCAAATCTGAGTATAGCACATCCAGTATATTGGCACTTCTTATACAGAGCATACAATAAAGAGGCAATATGCCAATCAGGTCCAGACATATTGGCAGGAAAGGTTTCATGCAACTTAAAGGTTTGTTACAAGTTCCACACACTTTAGGGTCACAAATTCCCCCCCCCCCCCCCACCTGTGACAGCGGGCCAGGGATCTTCTCTCAGCGCTAGCTGTCACAATTTGAAAAGAATGCAGCCGTGTGGTCAGAATGTAAATTAATGAACTACAAGTATCAACAGTCTTTGCGTCTGACGGCTTGCAGTTCTTGAACTACCAGGGTGCTAGTGAGTGCTCTAGGCAGTTCATTGAGTCTTCCTGTCATCATGTAACTGCCTGTCCATATGAGGAACGAGCAGACAGATACAATGACAACCTGCAGGAGCCTGTCATTGCAACAGCGATCTGCTGATCACGGGGTGCAATGTTTTACATGCACCAAAACAAATAAATAAATGAATGAATGCACATTTGTTTTACCTGCAAAATAATTGCATGGGAAAGCTTGGGTTTCATCCTACCCCCCCCCCCCCCCCTCTTTACTGGTCAGCCACATAAAAATGCCAAAAGTAAGGCTGAGAATACAACAGCTCCAGTAAGGATGGCGAGTTGCACATCACATCAGCTGCCTCCATCTCTGGCATGCAGGTTTAACTCAAAGTTAAAGGATAAGTTAATCTTTGGGAACATGCAACATGTTCCCGGGGCCCGCTCTGCTGCATCTAGTCACAGCGAGCAGATCTTTCCCCTGATAGCGGTTACTATTTTTTTTTTTTTTCAATGAACTACCACGGAGCTGTTGAGCACTGTGGTAGTTCTTTGTCTCTTCCTGTCTGTCAGTGTGTATCATCTTGCCTGTATGAGGTAGGAGCACACAGATACACTGACAGGTCTACAGGAGTCCTGCATGGCACCTGTATCTGCTAATTGTGGGTGCAATGCTTTCTAGGCTCCAAGTAAAAAAATAAATAATAAATGCACATTTTTTTATCTGCAAAACAGAGTTAAAGAATAATTTCACCTTTTTTTTTAAAATGTATTTATGTGTTTTTTCCTGATAACCGATCTGCTCATTTCAACTTGCCCAGTGTAGCCACCCTGCCATAAACAGAGGTGACTAGTAAATTTAGTTCTGCCAGGTTGATCAATAGTCTTTTACTTGGCTCTCCCCTAAACTCAGTGTTGGTGTTCCTGGCTGCTGCTACTAGGAATCACTGACGCTTAGGGCAATAAACAAGGGAGCTGCAGCAATACTAGATTATAGATATTTATGTCAGTCTTGGTAAACCACAAGGAAAATCCTCAAGCTGCCTTGCCAGGTCAAGGAGCATACAGTACCCAAGCTGGAGAGCCAGGAAAAGAAGTCCTGTTGGAGGAAGATTGGAGTCTGCCCTCAGAGAGTGTGATGACGTTTTGAACCCATGTTGCTGGAGGTATCTCAATCCCTAATCCTCTCTCTCTTATGAGCCAGAGCAGAATACTATAAAATACTAAAGTGCTAGGTGCCCTTCATCACTGTAACTCTCCACTGCGGCCATGGATCCACCCTGGGGTAATATCAGCCCACCTCTGTGCTGGAGGTTTTTCCTTTTCTAGCCAGGAGGAGTCACTACACCAATTTAGGATGATCAATAACAGTTTTTTAGATCAGGGGTATTGAATTAAAATTCAAGAAGTCCGGTCACTAAAATTTTCTTCTGGCCGAGGTCCAAATAGAGTGTGCCCATCAGTGCACCCCCTTACACTAAGTGTCGCCATCAGAGTGCAACTTTACATCATGTATTCCCATCACATTAGGTGTGCCCATCAGAGTGCCCCCTTTACAACAGGTGTCCCCATCACAGTGCCACCTTACATCAGGTATTCCCGTCAGAGTGCCCCCTTTCACTCAGAGTACCCCTTTAAATCATATTCCCCATCAGAGTGCCCCTTTCCACAGTATGTGCCCGTCAGAGTGCCCCCTTAACATAACATGGGCCCGTCAAAGTGCCCCCTTAACATAACATGGGGCCATCAGAGTGCCCCCTTAACATAACATGGGGCCGTCAGAGTGCACCCTTAACATAAAATAAGGGGCACTCTGATGGGCACATTTATAGTAAGGGGCACTCTGATGGGCACATTTATAGTAAGGGGCACTCTGATGGGCACATTTATAGTAAGGGGCACTCTGATGGGCACATTTATAGTAAGGGGCACTCTGATGGGCACATTTATAGTAAGGGGCACTCTGATGGGTACATTTATATTAAGGGGCACTCTGATGGGCACATTTATAGTAAGGGGCACTCTGATGGGCACATTCTATGTTGTGTCCATCACAGTGCACCTTAACATTAAATGTGCCCATCAGCATGACTCTAACATTAAATGTGCCCATCAGAGTGCCCCTGTAAGACTACACCCTACCTTAAGGGCAGACAGGAGCTGTGTCAGGATCCTTGCTGAAGAATGCTTGTGTACAGGCAGGGAGAGGGAGCCGGAGAGACAGTGAGCTGCAAGGGGCGGGGCGCACACACGTGATGTCATGTTGCTGTGAGGACCGCCCTGCTCAGCGGCAGATCTGTCATTGCAGGCTGGCGGTCCAGAAGGGAGCATTTTGGGGCCGTTCTCGGACTGTGGTCCGCCATTTAGTGACCGCTGGTTTAGATACTGAGCAAGTCTATTGTAGCTAACACGAATAGCATTTTGTTTGTTCACCACAAACTAGAAGAAAAACTACAGCAGCCAGTGGGAAAGGTCTAAATTTAATAAAATTAAACACTGCACACAGAAATCATGACTACGTACATGAAGGTGCACAGAGCAGCAATGCAGGATGGATGGATGGATGGATGGAATGAGTCTGTTGGCGACTTTTACTGCAGTGATCAGGAGGGAAGGAGGATGGGGATTCTGAGGTCATGGAGCTTCATCCCACTGGGCACAGCATTCATGGTTCCCAGGTAGTGACATGGAGTCTTGCGCTCCATCTGTTGGAAAAGAGAAGAAGAATGAACAAATTGAATTGACTGCAGGAGGACATGACACAAAAAAGAAGAGGATTGGAGCGGTTTGCCTTAAAAAAAAGTACAACCTTACATCACTTTAAATTTATCCTGTATGTTGATTAAAAAAAGAGAAAATCAATGTTTCCTGTAATCCCTCACCCTTTCCCAACAATTCCCCCCCTTCAACAAGCACCAGCATGACTTCACAAACACCACTCCTTCGGGGCTTTACTTTCATTTCCAACTGAACAGATTGGCTGAGGAGCAAAAACCAGGAAAGTATTTGCATTTGTGGAGGTTGGCATTATGGTGAACCTGTCGCTTTATCCTGAATGTGCAGATTAATTTAACCTTCATGCGTTTACTTTGCAAGGAAGAATGAAGGTTGAATTTTATCAAAGAGAACCTGTCACCCAAACACCATGGAGAGACCCATCCTGTGCACAGACCCAATACACAGCTTATTAGTATAAAATTATGGATGTACTACAAGCCACAATGTTAATGCTGCTCCCTGGGCAATTCACAGGCTGTATTTTATTAAATATTAGACCATCCTAAAAGCGTGGTCTTTCACGGGGCTAGGAAATGCACAGTTGAATAGGGACCCATCCATCTTTCAAAACAGCTCTTAAATTTACCCATATATTAGAAACAATGTGAAACCCCCCGGAAAAGCAATTGGCTGGAAAAAGACATTTGATATACCGTATTTTTTGCTCCATAAGATGCATTACCCCCCCAAAAAAAAAAAATGGAGAAAAATGTCTGTGCATCTTATGGAGCGAATATGGAGCAGCCGGTCTGGTATTCCTGCTGCCGCCGTGTCAGAATACCTGGCCGGCCACTCGGCTCTTCTCTGCAGCAGAGCCCTTACCTGTTCCTCGGTCCAGAGCTCTACAGTCTTCTCTCCCAGCACCGGCATCTTTAGTGTGGGCACCAGGCTGTGACAGCCGGGTGCCCACTGCGCATGCATGAGAAGTGTTGCTCTCTGTGAGTGGTCCAGCAGTCTTCTGGGACCTGTCAGTGTCCCAGAAGACGGGGAGGGAGGACAACTCAGTGCAAGTGGGAGTGGGTACCTGCTACCCCTCCCTCCCCAAAGGTCCGCAGTCTCTGCTCATCCCCTGTACTGTGTCCGCAGTCTCTGCTCATCCCCTGTACTGTGTCACCAGTCTCTGCTCATCCCCTGTACTGTGTCAGCAGTCTCTGCTCATCCCCTGTACTGTGTCAGCAGTCTTTGCTCATCCCCTGTACTGTGACCGCAGTCTCTGCTCATCCCCTGTACTGTGACCGCAGTCTCTGCTCATCCCCTGTACTGTGACCGCAGTCTCTGCTCATCCCCTGTACTGTGACCGCAGTCTCTGCTCATCCCCTGTACTGTGACCGCAGTCTCTGCTCATCCCCTGTACTGTGACCGCAGTCTCTGCTCATCCCCTGTACTGTGACCGCAGTCTCTGCTCATCCCCTCTACTGTGTTCGCAGTCTCTGGTCATCTCCTGTACTGTGTCTGCAGTCTCTTGTCATCTCCTGTACTGTGTCCGCAGTCTCTGGTCATCTCCTGTACTGTGTCTGCAGTCTCTGGTCATCTCCTGTACTGTGTCTGCAGTCTCCGGTCATCTCCTGTAGTTTGTCCGCAGTCTCTGGTCATCTCCTGTACTATGTCCGCAGTCTCTGGTCATCTCCTGTAGTATGTCCGCAGTCTCTGGTCATCTCCTGTATTATGTCTGCAGTCCATTGGGTCAAAATATTTTTTTTCTTGTTTTCCTCCTCTAAAACCTAGGTGCATCTTATGGAGCAAAAAATACGGTATATCCACCTGTGTCTGTCTGGGTCTCTTCCCTGCCGAGTAACCACCAGCTTATCACTGACCATTCCTGCAAACTTCCAGGAATCTAAAAAAAAAAAAACAAAAAAAAAAACCACTTAGCTTAACACTTAACACAAAAAACATAGCTGGTGTCAGTGAAAGGAATAGTCCATCACTGATGGGAGGAATAATACCTCATTGTTGGTCAGAGGGAGGAATACACCCTGTTCCAAATTATTATGCAAATTCTATTTAAGTGTCACAAAGATTAAATATTTTGTTTTTCAGTTTAACTCATGGATGGCATTGTGTGTCAGGGCTCTTTTGATCACTGAACACAATCTCGGACACCTGTGATAATTAGATTAGCAGGTGAGCCCAATTTAAGGAAACACTACTGAAGGAGGGCGTTCCACATTATTAAGCAGAGCACCGTTTTCAAGCAATATGGGGAAGAAAAAGGATCTCTCTGCTGCCAAAAAGAGTGAAATAGTTCAATGCCTTGGACAAGGTATCAAAACATTCGATATTTCACGAAAACTTAAGCGTGATCATCGCACTATTAAGAGATTTGTGGCTGATTCAGAGCACAGACGGGTTCGTGCAGATAAAGGCACATTGAGGAAGATTTCTGCCAGATCCATGCATCGGATCAAGAGAGCAGCTGCTAAAATACCATTACATAGCAGCAAACAGATATTTGAAGCTGCTTGTGCCTCTGGAGTCCCACGGACAACAAGGTGTAGAGTCCTCCAGAGTCTTGCAACTGTGCATAAACCTTCTATTCGGCCACCACTAACCAATGCTCACAAGCAGAAACAGCTGCATTGGGCAGAAAAATGCATGAAGACTAATTTTCAAACAGTCCTGTTCACTGATGAGTGTCGTGCAACCCTGGATGGTCCAAATGGATGGAGTAGTGGATGGTTGGTGGACGGCCACCCTGTTCCAACAAGGCTGCGACGTCAGCAAGGCGGTGGTGGAGTCATGTTTTGGGCCGGAATCATGGGAACAGAGCTAGTCGGCGCCTTTAGGGTCCCCGAAGGTGTAAAAATGACCTCTGCAAAGTATGTGGAGTTTATGACTGACCACTTTCTTCCCTGGTACAGAAGGAAGAACTATGCTTTCCGTAATAAAATCATCTTCATGCATGACAATGCACCATCTCATGCTGCAAAGAATACCTCTGCATCAATGGCTGCTATGGGGATAAAAGGAGAGAAAGTCATGGTGTGGCCTCCATCCTCCCCTGACCTCAATCCTATTGAGAACCTTTGGAGTTGGATCTGTGTTTAACAGATGAGGCTGAGCGCTCCTTACGTTGGACTCGCCAGAAGTGGTATTGCAAAGCTAACAAACCAGACTCTATGTTGGCCCGTAGATTGCATTCTTTTGCGCAACACCCTAAACCGATATCTTTACGTACTCGTCACAATACCCTTACGAGCAACCCAGTAACGGTTTTAGAGGAGTTCCGGCACAGACTAGCTAAACTTTACTCTGATCCCACCCGGGCTGACCCTCAGTCTATTTCTGACTTCTTATCTAGTTTGTCATTACCTACTTTAACACCGGCCCATAAGGATCTGATGGATCGCAATATCCAAGTATCTGAAGTTTTGCAATGTATAGCGGAACTGAAAACAGGCAAACGCCCAGGTCCTGATGGATACACGGCACTATATTATAAGAAATTGGCTGATGTGCTCGCTCCCCACCTTGCCGCTATGTTTAATGCGGTGAAGGGAGGTTCAAATTTTTCCCCGGACTCTTTAACTGCTAATGTAGTTATGATCCCTAAACCGGACCGAGATCATTCTTCCTGGGCTAATTATAGGCCTATCTCTCTTACCAATATCGATATGAAGATTCTTACTAAGATTTTGGCTACTCGATTGAATTCCTTCCTTTCTCGTCTGATTAAAAAGGATCAGGTGGGATTTGTTCCCCATAGGCAGGCCGGAGATGCCATTAGACGTATTTTACAATTGCAACATTTGGCCCATACTCGTAAAATCGATATGATGCTCTTATCCTTGGACATCAACAAGGCTTTTGACACTTTATCCTGGCCGTATCTCCTGTCGGTCCTCCATCGTTTTGGCTTCGGTCCTTCCTTCTTGCGATGGATCTCTTCACTATATACATCCCCTCAAGCGAAGCTTAGATACTACGGATTTGAGTCTTCTACGTTCTCGGTTGCTAGAGGTACTAGGCAGGGCTGCCCGCTTTCCCCTTTACTTTTTATCTTAGCCCTGGAACCGTTGGCAGAAGCAATCCGTGTACATCCTGATATTAAGGGAATCGATGTGGCGGGCTCCCAACATAAATTATCGTTGTTTGCGGATGACATATTATTGTCAATCTCGAATCCGGGGATTACTTTGCCTAATTTACTAGCAGTTCTTGATTCTTTTGCCACCCTCTCAGGTTTACACGTCAATCCAGCTAAATCAAGAGCTATGTCAGTTACCCTCCCACCATCACTTCTGACTACTTTGAAGCAAACGTTCCCCTTCCAATGGCTTTCGGCCTTACCATATCTAGGAATTAAGCTTACCCCGACATATGATGGACTGTATCAGGCTAACTTTCCCACTGTTTTTCATGAGTTGACTGAGCTTTTGTCCTCTTGGTCCCATTTCCCGTTATCATGGTTTGGCAGAATTAATGCAATCCGTATGACCTACCTTCCTAAACTATTATACCTATTTCGTGTTCTGCCAGTTTCAGTACCTTCGCATATATTGCGTATACATCAGCGAAAACTTTTGTCCTTTATTTGGGGCTCCTCTCGACCTAGAATTAGCAAGCACATTTTATTTGCGCGGCGGAATGCGGGCGGGTTATCTGTTCCAAATCTCCAGTCCTATTATTTGGCGGCTAACATTGCCCCTTTAGCTCATATTCATGCTTCTCACCATTTCCCCCTGTGGGCTGTAGTAGATATGATGGACTCTCACCCGATACCGCTCCCCTCCTTGCCCTGGCTCCCTAATGCTCAGCGTCCATCTAATCTTAGCCCAACGCTGACACTTTCGCTTCGTCTTTGGGATTCTATAAAATACTCCGCTGGCCTTATCTCTCCTCATCTGCCTCTGCTACGTCTATTGCATAACCCATTATTCCCTCCGGGTAAGGATAACCCTAGACAGTTTGTCTGGTGGCAGACACATGGTTTTTATGATATTCATTCACTCCTATCCCCCACCAGAATAATTACCTTTGACACTTTGCGTTCTTCTTATAACATTCCCCTCCGAGAACATTTTGGTTATCTTCAACTTCGTCACTTTATTCATACTCTAATACGTACGCATCCAGGACCTTACCGTTTATCCCCTTTTGAAAGCCAGTGTAGACATAGACCTCATGCTCCAGGTCTGATCTCCCTGATTTATTCTTCCATTATGTCATATAGAACCCCTCCGGTTCGTTCCTACCATCAGCGTTGGCAGTCGGAATTAGGGGGAACCCTGGATCAACAAGACTGGCAGCTCATGACCCAAACATTATCTAAGTGTTCCAGGAATGTTATTATTCTTGAGAATGCCTACAAAATTCTATACCGATGGTATTATACGCCTGCCCGTCTAGCTAGTTTTATTCCTACCTATTCCCCGGTTTGTTTTCGGGGATGTCAGCAATTAGGTACCATGGCACATATCTGGTGGACTTGTCCTAAGGTAAGCAGGTTGTGGATTAGGGTGTATGCCCTCCTCCGCACTATTCTTCATACAGACATTAAGCGTAATCCATATGAAGCGCTTCTATTTAAACCACCAGAGGGCCTTCTCCGCTCTGAACGGCAACTGGCATCACATTTATTTATGGCAACTAAGTTGACGATTGCGAGGGCTTGGAAGACTCCTGTTCTTAGCTTTGAGGCTGTCAAAAACCGGATGAACTTCATAATGGTCAATGAAAAACTGACGGCCATATTATTGGATACCCATACAAAATTTCTGCAGATATGGCGTCCCTGGCTGGACGTAGCCCAGCCCTCGAGATTCGACCAGTCCCTTCTATCGATATGAGGATGGATTCTGCTGTGATCCCCCCGGGGCCCCTCCCTCTCCCCCCTTTTTTTTTTTTTTTTTTTGTTGTGTGTCTGTGTGTGTTGTCCATGTCTCTCTACTATTTGTCTTTTTCTACTCTTCTGTTTACTCTGCTCTTAAACATAATTTACGGATTGTACCTCCTGTTCTCTACGCTGCATTCGTAAGGCTATTTATGCAATCTAGATTTCTTTTTAAATTCTAGGTCATGAATATGTGCTGTTTTTTGATGCGGCCTTTTCTCGGGCCTTTCCTGTTTATTATAATGTTGATATAGCAATACTTCCCTTTGGAGTTTACATTATCATTGCCCACAAAGGTCTGTTGCCCGTTCTCTCCCAACCTCCCTCCCCATCCCCTCCCTCCGGGCACCTATGTAAACTTTTCCGATTTTGCCTTTATTGATGCATGCCTTGCACCAGCTTCCCTTCATTTATTGTACTATGTAAATGTTGGTCATTGAATTTTTGTTACGATTGTCTGTTCATCTTTGCTTATTTTTCAATAAAGCTTTTTGTAAAAGAGAACCTTTGGAGCATCCTCAAGCAAAAGATCTATGAGGGTGGGAGGCAGTTTACATCCAAACAGTAGCTCTGGGAGGCTATTCTGACATCTTGCAAACAAATTCAAGCAGAAACTGTCCAAAAACTCACAAGTTCAATGGATGCAAGACTTGTAAAGCTGCTATCAAATAAAGGGTCCCATGTTAAAATGTAACGTGACCTGTTAAAATGTTGTTAAAAGTTTGATTGAAATAGCTTTTGATTTCAGTAAATATGCTGCAAACACAAGAAACTACAATTTTCAGTTCTTTACAACCTATAAAGTGTTTTGAAACTTACTGTGCGGAATAATTTGGAACAGCGCATTGTAAGTGTTTTAGGTTTCAAAAAAATCCTGTTATCATTAGGAGGTTTGTTCAATCAAATTTGAATTGTACTCTTAATAGTTGATAACATGAGAATTATGCCGACTGTTATTTACATCAATTATTTAGGTAAATGAGAAAAATATCATTTGCATAATAATTTGGAAGTCCAAAGGGCTAGATAAAGGCAAGTAAAGGACTGGATATGGCCCTCGAGCAGCAGTTTGGAGACCACTGGTCTAGGGAGTAGTGATGGACGAATTGGAAAGCACTTAAATGTGTTCAACAATTCACAGGATAAAGTAATATTTGAGCAGGTAAAGACTTAACAACTGGGACTTCTAACCTGCCCAACTGACTGTAGGTTGGGAGATCAGGGCACACTCACTCAACATCATAAAGCAACTGGAAATGACAGGATTCTCCCAATTAAGTCTTCTTAAATGTAACCCATTGGAATTCTGCACCACAATCCTTTTGCAGGGTTTTAACACTGAAACACTGACAATCCCTGTTATTTCCCCACCCTCCCCAATAACTGGCCCTACAGCCACTGCTTATTTTTAGTCAGGAGCAAAATAGAAGTATCATCGCCCATGCCATGTATGAATGCGAATTCACCCTGCACTGCAATATGGTAAATGTCTGCAAGCAATATCCATCTGTACTATCGCCCATGCCATGTATGAATGCGAATTCACCCTGCACTGCTATATGGTAAATGTCTGCAAGCAATATCCATCTGTACTATCGCCCATGCCATGTATGAATGCGAATTCACCCTGCACTGCTATATGGTAAATGTCTGCAAGCAATATCCATCTGTACTATCGCCCATGCCATGTATGAATGCGAATTCACCCTGCACTGCTATATGGTAATCTATACTGCTTTTAAAATCCACCTCTAACTGAAGCCGATTCATGGCTATCAATGTTCTTGGTAATTCTTACTGCTTCCCAAATCTTTACGGCTACGTTCACACTAGCTTTGTCAGCAGGCGTCAGACAGGAGTTTGGGAAGTGTTTTTAACGTTTCTCAAACACCTATGAATATTCTGCACATGGCAGCACACAGTGCTGTTCACACTGAAGCGTTGCGTCGCCGCAAAACTGACGCCTCATGTTGAGTCAGGAGGAGTTGAAACCTCCCATTCAAGTCTATGGTGACGCTCCTCAAACGCCTGGGCGTTTGTGGAGCATTAATACCATTAAACTTCATTATAGGTGTTTGTGGTGCGGTTTTAATGCTTGGTAAATGCCTCAAAAACGCTTCCCAAATGCCTGTCAAACACTATAGGAGCGTTTGGCAAGAGTTAGAGATAAGTCAAGTGTGAACGAGCTCTAACTCTGTCCATATTACTGTGGTGTTTATTTTGCTCTTATTGTCTTACCCAAATTTATGAGTTGATCCTAATCTTTACAACTCTGCCCTCCTGCAGTCTTTTTGTCCTCCTTTGGTGTGAGAAATTTGCCCTGCTAGCCATGTGTCTCTCCTATGCATTCCTCATTGATTAATTGGCAATACCCCCACCCAACTCAGTAAAAATTTAGACCTTCCTTAGGGGAGGCACAGCCAGAGGCAGCACAGCCATGGGTAGCATTGGCAACTATCATCTTGGATTAAGTATTGAGCATTGCACTTTGGCTCTGCACTTCAGCAAAACCACAGCAGACGACTTCAAATACTAAACAGACTACAGGTGACCTGTTTCCTCTTCCACTCTTTCATCTCTTACCCAGTCTGCTTCTTCATCTCACCACTCTGTAACATGCACTCCCTACTCCTCCTTCTCACAGTTGTATCCTCTCTCTTCAAACTCTCTCTCCTACACCCCTCTTCTCCACCCCACAACTCATATATATCACCCTCACTCCTACCTTCACCTTATTACTGTACTCATCAACTCCTGCTAATTCTGAACTCACATCCTAATAAAACCTCCAGGACACTGGGACCTGTCCCTCCATATAAGTCACACTCCCATATTACCTCTCTCACCCTTCTGCATCTCCTAACATCTGGGAGACATTTCCCAAATCCTGGGCCACCATCTTTCTCATTTGACCAACACACCTTATCCTCGAACTGCGGCCGCAATCCACACAATCTGGTTACTATTCCTCTTCTTTCTAGAACCAGCCTCCCCTTTTCCTGTGCCCTTTGGAATGTCTGCTCTGTCTGTAACAAACTCACTTCTGTCCATGACCTTTGAATCACTAACTCCTTTAACCTACTTGCAACTATGTAAGGGTGTGACGCATGGATGAATACTGACATCTAATGTTAAACTATATTGTGCCTGTAATATGCTCTTTGGTCAGTAGATGGCAGCAAAGTACAAGAATCGATTTTGTAGTGACTTTTGCTAAGACAAGATAAATGCTTATTTACCCTATAAAGTTTCATGAATACTAATTTAGGGGCCGAGTAGGACCCTCAGAAGGGTCATAGTGAACTGTAAATGCAGGTTTGAGGCTGCAATTAAGAAATGACTTACTGCATCACAAACTCTGAGGAGGAAGTGGAGTCTGGGTCTGGCTTTTGGATGCTGAGGACTTCTGGAGAATCTGTGTGGGGCCTGGAAGAGGATTTACGGCTCACAGTGGAATCTGGCAAGGGCACCTAAGGAAGATCCACAACGAGGCCAGGAAACAAGTGACTGTGTGGTCTGGTTCCGGAGTGGGTCAGGAGAAAACACCAAGAGCCTGGCAGGGAACCGTAAGTGCGGCTTTGCCGCAGCACATCGCACCACACGTGGTCAGTGACATTTTATATATACCAGAAAGTTACAAGAGACATACTCCACTTTCCTTTGGATTACAAATAGTATTGCGCAATACTTAGGGTGCACCCCAACGTTATATCTTGCTCAGGAACATTCAGGCGCAGCCAGGCTGCTTTCTGGACATTGGGGAAAAGTCCGCAAGTACGGGGTTAGTGTTAGACAGTATTATTCTTACTGTATGGTTATGCGCTGTTATCATTCTGTTTACGTATGCTCAACTACATGATCACTATAACTCTTCAGTAAACGTAATTGTGGCATCGTGTACCCTCTGAATCTGTGGGCCCAGCCCTCGGTTTTCCTTCAACTACAGAAACCTGGCTTCATGAATCTGACTTTCCCTCTCCTGCTGCCCTTTCCCATGGTGGTCTCCTCTGGACTCACTCTTACAGGTCTAGTGGATGGAAAGGAGGTGGAGTTGGAATCCTCCTATCCCCTCAAAGCACTTTTCAGGACCTCCCTCTCCTCATTTGAAGTTCACTGTATACGTCTATTCTCTCCAATTTCTTTAAGAATTGCTGTGATCTATCAGCCTCCTGAACCGGTATCACGCTTCCTTGTTGACTTCTCTGCCTGGCTGCCTTACTTTTTCTCTTCTCAAATTCCCACAATCATTCTTGGTGACTTAAACATCCCTGCTTATCTTAAAACTCCTGCTACCTCTAAACTTCTGAGCCTAACCACTTCTATTGACTAAAACAATGGACACATGCTTCTACTCACTCTAATGGGAACTGCCTCAACCTTGTATTCTCCTACCTATGCACTTGTCAGGGATGCGGGTGTGACCAGAAGTGTGTGGACTGACACAGGGAAACGCAGGCTTCAGATATGGTATAAATAAGACAATTTATTAAGACTAACAATACAAATATAAACGCAGTGCACCAAACACCAAGCTAACACAAATTCATACAACAAGGTAAAACAAACCCAAACCTAAACTGATATAGATACACAGGTACATACACATATAGAGCACAACGTAGCCAGGCAGGCCGTGTCGATAACTATCGGGCAGGTAGGTACAGGAGGAGCAGGCGGAGAGTAGTCAGGTCACGAGCCGGGTACAGCAACTAACGGACAGGTAGGTACAGGGGGTCAGGCAGAGAATGGTCAGGGTCACAAGCCAGGGATCAAACAGGAGAAGTCAGCAGAAGTCAGGATTAGGCAGGGTCGGCAACAAGTCAGGCAGAAACAGGAACAGGAATGCAGGTTACAAGATACAGGGGCCCATGGAAAAACACACACCAAGGCACAGACTGCAGGTCTGGCCATCCCTTAAATACACCACCTGCAATCAGCCCCAGGTGATGGCTAATTGCCGAAGTGAACCTCTGGTTGTTGAGAGCACCCGCTGGCCAGCCCTGGTACTGCAGCCCACAAGGCAGGTGAGTCCCACCACTATTGGCAAGTCCATTCCTGACAGCACTCTTTGCAACCTCACCAACTTTTTTCCGATCTCTGATCACTCCGTTATTAGCCTCACTCTCTCCTTGGCTTCCAACTACCAGTTACCGGTAGAAACCTTCGTTATCTTAACCCTTCTCTTCTTTTTTTCGGCAACAGATTGTCTCTATGACAAAATCTCAGCCCTGTCCTGTCCCAACCTGGCCACTTCTGTCTACAACAGTTCACTGTCATCCACTGTGGACACATTGGCCCCCCTCACTACACACAGACCTAGGCCCTAACCGCTACAGCCCTGGCAAAAAGACAATACCAGATGCCTCAAAAAATGTAGCCATGCTCTTGAGCGTTTATGGCATACGACTAAGCCCCAGCAAGACTTCAATCAATATAAATCTGCCTTTCAAAAATACAATTCCTGTCTCCACACTGCCAAACAGACCTATTTTATCACTCTCATTAACACCCTCTCACGCAATCCCCATCAACTCTTTTCTCCATTTAACTCTACTTCATCCTTTACCTCCAGCCGCTAACTCACTCACTGCCCAGGAGATCGCTAATCACTTCAAAAATAAGATTGATACAATTAGTGACGAGATCTCTACTGTACAGATATCTCCCTCACCCTACACTCCTTGTCTACCTGCACAATCTATACTTCCCTTGGTTAACCCAGCTACTATAGAGGAGGTTGGTAAACGTTTCTAAAGCCTACCTAACCACCTGCCCCCTGGACCCTGTTCCCTTGCAAATACTTCGGTCATCCTCTGGCTCTATTCTTCACTCTTTAACTCGTATCGTCAGTCTCTCCCTTTCTACTGGCATCTTCCCCAACTCTCTAAAACATGTGCTAGTCGCCCCCATTCTTAAAAAGGCCTCACTGAACCCCAGCAATCTTAGCAACCTAAGACCCATCTGCTTACTCCCTTTTGCCTCCAAACTCCTTGAATGTCTAGTCTACAACCAGCTGAGCTGCCACCTTATTGAGAATAACCTTCTCGTTCCCCTTCAGTCTGGATTTCACCCACAACACTCCACAGAAACTGCTCTCCTAAAACTCACAAACGACTTACTAACCGCGAAAACCAATGGTCACTATTCCGTACTCTTGCTCTAGGACCTCTGTGCTGCCTTTGACACAGTTGGCCACCCCCTCCTCCTCAAAAAAACTCTATTTACTTGGTCTTGGTGACTGTACTCTCCGTTGGTTCAAATCTTACCTATCTCACCGCACCTTCAGTGTCACTTACAACTATACTTTCTCCTCTCCTACTCCTCTCACTGTCGGGGTCCCCCAAGGTTCTGTCCTTGGACCTCTCCTAATCTCGATCTACACTTCTTCCTTGGGTCAGCTGATAGCTTCCCATGGTTTCCAATACCATGTCTATGCTGATGACACACAAATCTACCTCTCTACTCCTCAGCTCACCACCTCAATTCCCTCACGTATTAACGATTTACTAACAGACATATCAGAGACAAATCAGACTGGATGTCACACCACTTCCTAAAACTCAACCTATCCAAAACCATTTCTCAGTCAGGATCAATAGCACCACTATCAACCCATCCCTGAATGCCAAAGTGCTAGGGGTAACCCTGGATTCTGAAATATCCTGTCAGGCCCACATCCAATCCCTGTCCAAATCATGCCGCCTCAACCTCCGCAACATCTCCAGAATACGCCCCTTATTAACAAAATGATGCCACAATGCTCCTAATTCACTCTCTGATTATCAGTACAATTTGCACTGTTGTCATTACAGTGCAAATTCTGAAATATCCTGTCAGGCCCACATCCAATCCCTGTCCAAATCATGCCGCCTCAACCTCCGCAACATCTCCAGAATACGCCCCTTATTAACAAAATGATGCCACAATGCTCCTAATTCACTCTCTGATTATCAGTACAATTTGCACTGTTGTCATTACAGTTACAAATTGTATTGTAACTGTAATGTCAACCTTCATTTTGTATAGCGCTGCGCAAACTGTTGGCACTATATAAATCCTGTATAATAATAATAATAATCAGAGAATCTGTCATTCAATAACATTTTGTTGGGGTGGTTACTGCACTAGCTATTGAGTCACAGAATAAATCCACAACACTTGCAGTCAGGACACCGGTACACCACGATCCAAACATATCAACAAACTTACCTTGAACACATCCTAGTTGTGGTCCAGCGTGAAAAGCACCAGCAAGTCAGACGTTCCCTTGGACAGATTCTTGGGGACGACAATTGCTCCAGAGAACTTTCTCTTTACAGTCATTCCGTTTTCACTTTGACAACAAAAATAAACATATTAGTTATCTGGAAGAGCATCAACCCCAGCACTGCCCTCATATTCTACCATGGACAGGAATACAATCAGTTTGATTTAAAATTCCAAACACTTGACTTCTTATGAACAGTTTTCATATTTCCATTGTCTTTAGGATGTATTTGGGTGCATTTATTTTACATTACAATTTAAAGAAGGATCGAAGTCTACACTCAGAAACCTGCAAGTTTAAAGGATAAGTTCACCTATTGTAAAAAAAAAAAAAATAATAAATGCACGTGTTTTTTGCAAGCACCAAAAATGTGCATTTATTATTATTTTACATTGCATTCTGTAAAGTATTGCACCTGTGATCATCAGATTGTGGGTGCAATGCCAGGTTCCAGCAGGCTCACAATAAGCTGTCTGCCCGTACCTGGGCAGAAACGGGTGTGGAAATTTTTGAAAAAACTACTTGTTCAGGGACTAAATCGGTCTCCAGGTCTACTTGTCCTGACTAAAAAATAAATATATTTTAACCAAAACACTATTTAAATCTGAGGTGCTTTATGGACTGTCTGGGGCTTTTAAAAAAAAAAAAAAAAAAAAAGGGACTTTATGGCGAATTAAACGTTTAATATTTTTAACATTGCACTCTATATCTCCTCCTCCCCTCCCTGCCTGTCTCCGGCACCGTACCCGGGGACTAGCAGGGAGGGAAGAGACCTTGCAGTGTAATGAGCACTGATTGGCTGCTCCTCAGAAAATGGGAGTGTTGGACTTATCCTTTATCACTTTCACTGCCAGAGCCATTTTTGCGTTTTTTGTGCACATTTAAAAAATCATTTAAGGCCTGATTACACAAAACTCTTAAACATTATATATTTTGTGAAAGCAGAGACCCTAGAAAATAAAATGGCAGCAGTTCCAATTTTATATGTCACATGATATTATCACAAAGATCTATGAAACTTAAAATTTCAGTAAAAAATCCACTTAATTTAATTTCAGGGCACAAAACGCAATAAATTATCAGATTTTCTTGTAAAATATAAAAGATGAGATTGCATCGAGTAAACAGATATCCAACATGTCAAACCTTAAATTTGAATGCACGCGTGAAAAAGGTCCCAAACTTCAGTTCCCTATATTTTCTATAGGTGACGCTTTTAAAGCTCCTTATAGGTCATCAGTTTAGCGTTACATAGGAGGACTGGTACTAGAATTATCGCTCTCATTCTGGTGTGCACGGCGATATAGAACATGTGTATCGCACTTGACGTTTTGATGTGTAGGCGCCCCAGCGCATGCTTTTACATTTGTGTGTGCGTACATATGTGGGGGTGAGGGGCATTATATGCTAGGGTGTAACTTACATTTTTAAGAAATAAATTTTTTTTTTTTTTGTTAAATCACATAGGGGACAAAAAGTCCCCTATGTGATGATTTTGGGTGACAGATTCTCTATTTTGAGACATCCAGGATCTAAAAGACCCTGCATGCCTCCCCTGTGCTCCACCAAGATCAATAACACAAGCATCATTCCCTCCCCTCATGCCAGGGTACTAGGTGTAATCCTAGACTCCCATCTGTCCTTTCAGCCCCAAGTCCAGTCACTGTCCAAATCTTGTAGACTTCACCTCCACAACATCCCCAAGATACGCCCGTTCCTAACCTCAGAAACCACTAAGCAACTTATCCACTCCCTTGTTATATCTGGCCTTGACTATTGTAACTCCCTCCTCATTGGCCTACCTCATCACAGGCTATCCCCTCTTCAGTCTATCATGAATGCTGCTGCCAGACTCATCCACCTTACTAACGTTCTGTATCTGTCACCCCTCTCTGCCAATCCCTCCACTGGCTTAACGTTGCCCAACGGATAAAATTCAAAACATTAACAATAATGTATAAAGCCATTTATAACTCTGCCTCAAATGACATCACCAATCTTGTCTCTAAATATCACCCAAACCGTACTCCCTGCTCCTCACAAGACCTCCTACTCTCTAGCTCCCTTGTCTCCTCCTCCCATGCTCGTCTCCAGGACTTCTCCAGAGCTTCCCCATCCTCTGGAACTCTCTACCCCAATTTATCAGACTATCGCCTACTCTGCAAACCTATCTCTTCAGGGAAGCCTATCCTTCCCTCAACTAATACTGGAATCTTCTACTCTTCCAACCAGTTCATCCCCCAAAGTTACTACCTTTTGTACCACTAGCCCCTCCCTCCTAGATTGTAAGCTCCAAGGATAAGGCCCTCCTATCCCTCTTGTATTGAACTGTATTGTTGCTGTATTGTCTCCCGTTATATTGTAAAGTGCTGAGCAAACTGTTGGCACTATATAAATCCTGTATAATAATAATAATAATAATCACATTCTTTCCTGGCAGGGCCGGATTTAGTTTGTCTGGTCTGGGGGTGCAGTAAAAAAAAAAAAAAAAAAAAAGTCGGGGGCATAATGTTTACACACATTTTATCCAATCCTCTCTTAGCTCCCTACAACTCCATGTGGCTGTATTATGCCAGCGTTTTTCAATCTTCAGATCCAGCTGAGGAAAGCTGGGATTGAACAGAAAATAAGTCCAGCAGTGCATGTAGCACACCATTGCAATTGGTTGTCACGGTCAGGTTGTGCCTAGCAGTGGAAATGGCTTAAAGCAGGATGAAAAGAACCTGAGCCTAGTCCCAGTATACAGTACACTGTACACATATGGCACAGTCCTTGTACCCACAAAATGCTTCTAATTTATATGCCACAAGTGACAGTCTCACAGTAAGAACATAAACCTCAGGGCAAAGGAGTTAAAAAGAACCCTTCCTTTACATTTGCTTTTCTGCACCCAAAAAGGTATTGTTTTGCCTCACTGAACATATCTTAAAGAACTTCATAACAGGTTGCCGACCAGCCACAGTACATATACTTTTTTTCTTTTGTTTAGAAAAAATTAGTCTTAGCCTTGCATTAATTTTACTAAAGCTCTTATTATTAGCGTTCGTATTAAAACCACAAAAATGACCACGGAGTGTGTAATTGTGGGAGAGTCTGCGCCTACACTGGGTACAATACTATCACTGAATTCTCTGAACACAGCGCACTAAGCTTTGCAGCAGCTGTAAAACAGTCCTGCTGCCACCCTGTTCTCCACAGAGGGGGAAGTTAAGGATATATACAGTATCTCACAGAAGTGAGTACACCCCTCACATTTCTGTAAATATTTGATTCTATCTTTTCATGTGACAACACTGAAGAAATGACACTTTTCTACAATGTGACGTAGTGAGTGTACAGCTTGTATAACATGTAAATCTGCTGTCCCTTCAGAATAACTCAACACACTGCCATTAATGTCTAAACCGCTGGCAACAAAAGTGAGTCCACCCCTAAATGACAAGGTCCAAATTGGGCCCAAAGTGTCAATACTTTGTGTGGACACCATTATTATCAAGCACTGCCTTAACCCTCTTGGGTATGGAGTTCACCAGAGCTTCACAGGTTGCCACTGGAGTCCTCTTCCACTCCTCCATGACGACATCACAAAGCTGGTGGATGTTAGAGATCTTGCGTTCCTCCACCTTCCGTTTGAGGATGCCCCACAGATGCTCAATAGGGTTTAGGTCTGGAGACATGCTTGGCCAGTCCATCACCTTTACCCTCAGCTTCTTTAGCAAGGCAGTGGTCGTCTTGGAGCGGTGTTTGGGGTCGGTATGTTGGAATACTGCCCTGCGGCCCAGACTCCAAAGGGAAGGGATCATGCTCTGCTTCAGTATATCACAGTACATGTTGGCATTCATGGTTCCCTCAATGAACTGTAGCTCCCCAGTACCGGCAGCACTCATGCAGCCCCAGACCATGACATTCCCACCACCATGCTTGACTGTAGGCAAGACACACTTGTCTTTGTACTCCTCACCTGGTTGCCTCCACACACGCTTGACACCACCTGAACCAAATCAGTTGATCTTGTTGTCATCAGACCACAGGACGTGGTTCCAATAATCCATGTCCTTAGTCTGCTTGTCTTCAGCAAACTGTTTGCAGACTTTCTTGTGCATCATCTTTAGAAGAGGCTTTCTTCTGGGACGACAGCCATGCAGACCAATTTGATGCAGTGTGTGGCGTATGGTCTGAGCACTGACTGGCTGACCCCCTTCCCATTCAACCTCTGCAGCAATGCTGGCAGCACTCATACATCTATTTCTCAAAGACAACATCTTGATATGACGCTGAGCACGTGCACTCAACCTCTTTGGTTGACCATGGCGAGGCCTGTTCGGAGTGGAATCTGTCCTGTTAAACCGCTGTATGGTCTTGGCCACCGTGCTGCAGCTCAGGTTCAGGGTCTTGGCAATCTTCTTATAGCCTAGACAATTGTTTGAAAAAAAATTCCTCCTGCGCTGTAATGGACCCCAAACCCTACCTATCAGCTGCTTACACTCAAACTGATACCCAACCAGTGCAGAATAAATATTAAACAATAGTGCAGCGCTAATAAACTGAATCACTATAAATATTGCTACATGGGCTAAAAATGCCAAACACATCTACATGTGAAATAATGATATTGAAAACATGGAAAAAAAATTAAAAAATGAAAACATATGAAATGTGAAAAATATGACACATCTTAAAGTGACCAAATCATCTTAGTGCCCCACACAAGTGCCAGCAAATAATATTGGAATAAAGATAACAAACATAAATCACGTGATAGTGCCACTTCAAATCTCATAAATGTACAAACGCAGAAATATATAAGTCCAATATGAATAATTCAGTGATGCAACATACACATACACACGCAGCTGGAGTGGAAAAGTGTGTTGGCACTTACACGATTGAGCACCAATTGCACATTGCATGTGTATGTTGCATCACTGAATTATTCATATTGGACTTATATATTTATGCGTTTGTACATTTATGAGATTTGAAGTGGCACTATCACGTGATTTATGTTTGTAATCTTCTTATAGCCTAGGCCATCTTTATGTGGAGCAACAATTCTTTTTTTCAGATCCTCAGAGTTCTTTGCCATGAGGTGCCATGTTGAACTTCCAGTGACCAGTATGAGAGAGTGGGAGCGATAACACCAAATGTAACACACCTGCTCCCCTTTCACACCTGAGACCTTGTAACACTAATGAGTCACATGACACTGGGGAGTGAAAATGGCTAATTGGACCTTGTCACTTAGGGGTGGACTCACTTTTGTTGCCAGCGATTTAGACATTAATGGCTGTGTGTTGAGTTATTTTGAGTGGACAGTACATTTACATGTTATACAAGCTGTACACTGACTACGTCACATTGTAGCAAAGTGTCATTTCTGCAGTGTTGTCACATGAAAAGATAGAATAAAATATTTACAAAAATGTGAGGGGTGTACTCACTTCTGGGAGATACTGTATTTGCCAACTAATTCAAGACCAAGAAAAATACAAGTGCCGCAGGACCAAAACAGCAGGGACGTTTACCGACATGAATAGAAGGACCTTCCACCAATGCGTTTTTTCTAATATACCTGCTCTATGTGCAGCACATTGGGGTGTATGGATTATGAATGGCACACCCTTACATTGTACAGCAGACCGCAATGCACTGCACTACAACCAACATATACCATTTTATTGTGGGTATTGAGCCTAAAACACTTTTTCCCCGCTCACACTCCCACTCAGAACAGTACGGCACCTATAGGACTGATGAGGTCACAGCTCCTCATGTTCCTCTGGTTGGGGAATCCCAGCGGGCTGCTGACAGGAGGCCGGAGTGTAGAATTCCATGAGGTATTCACAACGACTTGGCTCCGACGTGGACATGATGACTGTTTCTTTACCACAGAACAATTTCACCTGCAGAAGGGAGAAAAATGACGGCATTTGCATGTCTTAGTCTGATCAAACACCTCATCACGATTGCTACGGTGCAACATACAGGGGGAAACACGCCTCCTCACACGTTCCCAAAGATTCCGAGTACAATCCTTCCACGTGGCTGTATGTGTACAGATGCACTTTTATGGAGACTACAAAACTGCTATGTAGCTGTATTTATAAAGTGACTGCAATGCTGTTACATAGCTGTGCAGAGTAGGCATAAGATATATGGTGTATGTGACCTTCTAGGTGTCTCGTTATCCTGTAATGAAGCCATACCCTGCACTTTGGTCACAGCAGGCAATGCCCCGCAATCCAACATGTTATTCCCATCGGTCATCCCTAGTGACACTCACCAATGTGGACCGGTTGGGACCCTGCCAACAGCCTGTGCCCTGGTCGTACTTCATGGCACTACATCTGTCATTTTCTGGTCCGGCCCAGGTGTTCCAGATGCTGTGAATATGAAGTCATAACAAAAAAAGAAAAATCACATTTACTAGAAGGTGCTCAGGAGCCTATTTGCCCATTTCCTGTGAGTCCGGTTCACACCAATGCACTGAATGAAATGTTATTTTGTGAAATTTTATTAAAGGACAAGTTCACCTTTTGTAACGTTACGTGTTATACCCGTATTCAAGGTGTAACATGTAACAAGTTACTTTTGCAGCAGCAACAAGGCCCCCCCCAATCCTCATTGTGTCAGCATGCTGCTGATCTTCTCCCCACACCCACCATTTTAAATAAACACGGCCTTGCGGCGCTCCGTCCACCCAGCCGTGTCATCCATTCACAGAATTTTGTGAACGGGAAAACTACAAGTACCAACAGCTTTTGCAGCTGACGGCTTATAGTCCTCAACCACGGCACTGTTGAGTGCTCTAGGTAGTTCACTGCTCCTCCCAGTACGTGGTGATAGCAACACTGACATTCTGCAGGAGCCTAATATTGCACCCAGGTTGCACAAAAAAAATAAATAAAAAAAAAACATTTTTACCTTCAAAAACTTTCCTTTCTTTTCTTTTTTTTTTACAAAGAGCAGCTTATCCTTTGAAGTAAAACAAGTAAACGGTGTGATGCAAAATGTCGATGGTGTGAATGGATCCTACAAAGAGTGGGCTTGTGGATAGGAATTGTGTTCCAACACAATTGTGTTTTTTTTTTTACTTTAGGTACTTTCACATTTGTTTCTTACTCAAAACATGCATACAAATATCAATGCCATTGGACTCCATTGTTTTCACTTTTGTATAGAAGGCTTACTGCTGGCAGGTTTGGGGCATCCTCACAGTAGTAAAAATCATCATTTCTGAGCTTACAGAACCAGAAATAAACAAGTACTAACACGCATAAAATGACAACAAATGAAGAACATTTCCTTAAAGCACAGGAGAAAAGCTGCAGATTTGTGGCAACTACTGCACCGAAACACATTAAAACTCCAGCAGGTAAAAAAAAATAAACACCCCTAATAAGGCACCTTTCAAACCGTTTGGCTCCGATCAGCAGGGTATCTGCTCACAGATCGCAGTGGACTTTCCTCTGTGTGAAAGGAGCCTTAGCATTACTATTTTTGTGACCTGCAGGAGTAATAATGTTTCAGTGTGTGACCGGTCACATCCGTGCCCTTACAGTTTCTGTGGACACAGGCAGACCCGTCAGCTCTATGGGTGGCCAGGTGTAAATGGGCTCTCCTGTACCTCCCATCCAGTCAACAAAAATGAAAAATTACGCATTTCTTTTCTGTTTTTTTGCTTTCTGGACCTGGATGGCGGTAGGTGGATGTAAAGAGACACAAGCCCAATTACATCTGCCTGTCCATAGGGCTCCATGGACCTTCCAACCAGGTCTGCCTGAAAAACTGACAAGTGGACCTGATTGGAATGCTGGTGTGAAAGTAGCCTAACAATTACATCAGCACTTGCCCTATAATAGATCATACTCATCTGCAGCTTAGACCAAATTAGGGCTCATTCACAAAGAGAAAAAAACACAGTTATTTACCTGTTAACTATTTCCAGGAATCTTCCAGGACAGCTTCACATGAGAGATAGGCTCCTCCTACCAGGAAACACCTGATCCACTTTTTCCTAATAAATAGCCTCTCCACCCCTGAGATCCTCAGTGTAATAATATAACCGAAGGTCTAGGATAAAACACAAATATAACAGTAGGAATATCATATATCTAGTCCATTGTATGACAGAACACCAGCTTATAACTAGAAAAGCTACAATTTCTGGGGAAATTGTGTGAAGTGTTCTTGCCTCCACCAGTAGTCTATAACTGGAGTGGGCGGTGTAACTGGGTGGAGTGGGTTCCTATGGCAACTCACTCTACAGCAAGGCCAGAGAAGAGCGGTTAAAAAACTGCTCCAACTTGCTCACTTCACTGGCGGTTGGCCTCTTCAAAAGATTGTAGTTTAAAAATGATAAATCTGAAGAGCTTTATATTGTGAGAATCACAAGACCCAGCCCTACATTTTGTTGCATAGTATGTCTCTGAAATATTAAAAATGAAGGCACAGTCGCAGTTTAGAAATTGCCCTTCAAATTTGAGGTGGCTAGAGTGCAGTTTCAATGAATGTCAATGGGCGGCGTGAGTTGCAAACAAATGGTCATATTGTGAAGACTATCAGGACTATGGCCTAGCCGTGGACATTTTTAGTGGCAGCAGGGATAGCTGAACGTTTTGATATAAGATTTGTGTAGGTGGGCTTGAAAATGAGGGAGTGATGGCAGTTTACAAATCATGTCCTGATTTTTCAGCTCACACTCTAGCTTTTGTCAGCTCCCACTCTAGTTTTCAACATTCCGCCATTCATTCCTATGGGACCAATTTCACCACAAAAACGCTGATATTTCGTGAACCATTCGGCGAAACGTTCCACAAAGTAATAGCACACCAATCGGGAACAATCCGCACGTTTCGGTATATTACTGTCTATGTAGTGTAAAAACTGCGGGAGGAGTTAGGGTGGTAAATTTGGCAATAATAATAGGAATATATATGTGAGATAACAGTAAGTGGTTGCCATGCAAGAACACTTAATGACAGGATTCTCCCAATTAAGCCTTCCTAAATGTAACCCATTGGAATTATGCACCACAATCCTTTTGCAGCGGTTTAACACTGACACTGGTATTTCCCCACCCCCCACCGATAACTGGCCCTACAGCCACTGATTATTTTCAGCCAAGAGTAAAATGGAAGTTGATTCTAATCCAAGAATCTGTCATTCAATAACATTTTGTTGGGGTGGTTACTGCACTTGCTACTGAGTCACAGAACAAACCCAAAACACTTGCAGTCAGGACACCGGTACGCCACGATCCAAACACATCAACAAACTTACCTTGAACACATCCTAGTTGTGGTCCAGCGTGAACAGCACCAGCAAGTCAGACGTTCCCTTGGACAGATTCTTGGGGACGACAATTGCTCCAGAGAACTTTCTCTTTACAGTCATTCAGTTTGCACTTTGACAACAAAAATAAACATATCAGTTATTTGGAAGAGCATCAACCCCAGCACTGCCCACATATTCTACCATGGACAGGAATACAATCAGTTTGATTTGTAATTCTGAACACTTGACTTCTTATGAGCAGCTCTCATATTTCCGTTGTCTTTAGGGTGCATTTATTTTACATTACAATTTAAAGGAGGATTGAAGTCTACACTCAGAAACCTGCAAGTTTAACCACCTATCTACCGGGCACTTATACCCCCTTTGTGCCCCGGCCAATTTTCAGCGCTGTCTCACATTGAATGACAATTGCACAGTCATGCAACATTGTACACATATGACATTTTTATAATATTTTTCACACACAGAGATTTTTTTTTGTGGTATTTAATCGCAGTTGGGTGTTTTATTTTTGGCACTATAAACAAAAGAAGAGCAACATATGCAGCAATGATGGGCACTGATAGGCGGCGCTGATGGGCGACACGGACAACCAGCCCTGACTGCCGAAGCTGAATGGGTGGCATTGATGGACGGTACTGATGGGGGCCCTGCTGGGTGGTACTGAAGGGCACTGATCATCAGTGCCCTGATGATCATTGCCGATCTCCTCTGTGACAGCTGCCAGTTATCGGCAGTACTTTCTGCACGCTGTGACAGTGTGAGGAAAATGCTGCCGATAACAGACAACTGTATTTACACAGTGAACTGTTGTGTCATTGGACGCAGCTGATCATGTGGGAAAAGGCTGCTGTGATTGGCCTTTTACCTCATCATGTGATCAGCTGTCTCCGTAGGACACAGCGATCACGGAGATCGCCGGGTGCGTGCCCCTGATGGTGCGCGGGGGGCACATTCTGGGAGGACGTCATAAGACACCCTCCCAGAATTAGGTAACCGCGCTGTAGCCGTCATTTGGCTATATCACGGTTACCAAGTGGTTAAAGGATAAGCTCACCTTTTGTAAAAAAAAAATAAAAAATTAAAAATGCACGTTTTTTTTTTTTGCAGCCAACAAAAATGTGCATTTACTATTTTTGTACATTACATTCTGTAAAGTATTGCACCTGTGATCAGCAGATTGTGGGTGCAATGCCCGGATCCTGCAGACCCACAATAAGCTGTCTGCCCGTACTCCCATATGTCAGAAAGTTCCTACACTGCAGGAAGAATCAATGAACTACAAGAGTGCTCATCAGTGTCCTCGCAGCTCATTGAGAACTACAACCTGTCAGCCACAATGGCTGACAATACTTGTAGTCCGTTCATTCAAGGAAACTGAATGAATGACGTGGACATGTGGGTGGAGCCCTGAAGGGCCACACTGTTTTTAAATTGTGACAGCGGGTGAGGGAAGAAGCCCACTGTCATGGAGAGGAGCGCTGGTGGCGGGAGGTTGGGGAATAGGAGCATGGTAAGTGTTACACCCCAAATATGGGTGACATGCTCCGAAAGGTGCTTAGATCCTTTCATTTCTACATTGTTTTTGTTCAACCAGAGTGGCTCCAGGCAGAAAAGTACAACCTGAAGATGAACTGCTGAAAAACAATCTGGAATACATAGAACAGAGACATTTTACCTGCCAAAAGATTCTTTATTTCTGTCTGTCCAGTTCTGAGAATTTCAAAGCTCTGTCACACTGCACAGCTCTGTCTAGCAGGGCAGTAGACCTGATTTTAATCTGCTGCAGTAACTTACAGTTCTTGCTCCTCCCTCAGTCTGAATGGATAGTGAAAGAAGCAGTAGACTGATGAGCTCACACCCGTCACTCTGCTCTCTCCTCCTAACCGCATGCCCCTTACACGAGTATTGCAGCAGAACTGATTCACTTCTTGTGCTGCGGCTTCTCTCTGGTCAAATCTGAACTCTGCTGTACAGGGATTTTAAGAGTCAAATATCAAGTCAAAGTGTAGGCACTTGCATCATTCAATGTAATAATTATATATAAGCAGTAGACGAGCACATAAATGCTGCATTCTAGTCCATGGGGCGTCATTTTAAATGACTCATTCAGGGCAGAGAAATATTTTTTAAAAATGTGAGAGCCCATAAAGCTGCCCGTACATTTCACCTCCCACAAACCTATATGGATCAGGCCATATGAGCAGAGATGCAGTATGGATCCTTTTTATGCAGGATCTTTCAGCTAGCAAGATCCTGTAAAAATGTCGGCAGCCGTCAAAGGACAAGTTCACCTTTCGTAACGTTAAACCCAAACTCAGGGTGTAAAATGTAATATGTTGTTATGATCAGACTGGGCCCTGTGGGGGATCTTCTCCCCTCTCGCTGTCAAATTTTTAAAACCGTGGCCGTGTAGGGCTCCGCCCACACAGTCACCTGTGGATGAGAGACTACAAGTCCCAAGAGCCTTAGCGGCTGTCAGCTTTAGTCCTCAATAAACGACTACTGTGCTGTGAAGTGCCGTGGTAGTTCATTCATTTTTCCTGTCAGTATATCTGTTGGCTCGTACATCCCTTTACGTGTAAGAAGATATACTAACAGATCTGCAGGAGACCCGCATGGCGCTGGCACAATGGTCTACGGGCTCCTGCAGACAGAAATAAGAAATGCACATTTATTTTACCTGCAAAAAAAAAAAAAGTGCAATAATTATTGTTTTTTAAAAGGTGAACTCATCCTTTAAAGGATACAGTCACCTTTTGTAACGTTACACCCATATTCAGGGTTACAATCACACCAGCCCCTGCACCCCCCCCCCCCCATCACCGTTGTATCTGCTAATGGGGGATCTTCTCCCCCCTGCTAGCTGTCAAAATGTAAAATAAAAACTGCTATGCGGGGCTCCGGCAGCGTCACTCATTCACAGTATTCTGTGAATGGGAAAACTACAAGTCCCAGCAGCCTTTCCAGTTGTCAGTTTGTGGTTTTCAACCAACTATCACGCCAGTCCACAGCACCATGGTAGTTCATTGAGCCTTCCTGTCAGTAAGTATCTGCTTGCCCATACGGGATGTACAAGCAAGCAGATTCTGGCTGTGGTGGGAGCACAGCCTGCCTGTCCTCCAATGGGCAAGATTTATTTTTAATAGTAATGGCGGCGATCAGCAACTTATAGCATGACTGCGGCGGGCATTCTGACACTGGGGGGAACTGACTTGATGTCACTGACATCCCCGGTGACACCAATACACTGATCAGTGCTAATAAAAAGCGCTGACACTGTACTAATGGCACTGGTCAGGAAGGGGTTAGCATGTGGGGCGATCAAAGGGTTAACTGTGTGCTGTGTAAGCCATGCAAAGCATTGTGCAGTAGCTGACAGGGGAGAGCACTGTATTGTTTACATACAGTTCTCTCCCTCCGTCAGTAATGCTCCTCAATCACCGGGACCCGGTGACTGACAGCTAAGGCTGCGAATAGCTGCACGGGTAGGGGCGTGCACGGCTCAGAAATGCAAAATGACGTATATATACAGGTGATTTTGCGCACCCCTGCCGCCCTGTAGCAGTATATCTTCTATAGGGCGGCAGGAAAGCGGTTCACTGAAAGTACAAATACGAGGTAACCTGATAAGACTTCTTTTCTGATCTTCTGGAGTTTAATGGACACTAGCTAGATCAAAGCTGAGCACATAAATCTTGAAGATCTGAACTTCAGCTTCCCTTCAGTCTTACACAGTTGTACAGACTTCTCTGCTCTACTGACATGGCATGATTTCACTGCACACTGAGCTTCTCACAGTGTGCATCACAAGTCAGAGCCCACCTTATTTCCTTGCTGGAGGACGTCAAGCATCTATTCTTTCCTCCCCGGCCTTCCTGTCCCTGGTCCACCCTTTTCATTCATTGGATTTCACTTTCAATCATGAAGATTCGGCATCACATGTGTGCATTACCTGGAGTGATTTGTGTGCCAACCAAGCCTGCCGAGAGTGCCACTGCTGAGAGACGGACATCCAACCATCAAAGCATTTTGATTTTTGCACAAATCGTCCTAAGAGTCAGCCCACTGCTTGTATCAGAACTGAGGACCTATGAGAGGAGTACTGAGGCAGGGTGCTGTGATCATTTCAGAAGGCCAGCATCCCACTAGCACCTCTCACCAGCCATTGCATAGGGAAGCACAGAGACCCAGTGATGTCTAAACAAGCTATATAGTGAAAACAGAAAGTTTCCTTTTAAAACTCATCAGCATGTTGATGGGGATGGAAAGACTTCAGCTTCAAAGGAAACCCTGAGGAACATATCGAGGTGACCCTTTCTTCTGAGAATTGTAGTACCCGCCATGATACTTTGGATCATCCTTCACAAGTACAGAGATGAGGAATTCTAACAGTTTTCTGACATTCACAGCATGCTTGTTCCAGGCATTGAAGCCAAACTACCAGGCACATAGCATTTTCAGAAGACCAACAATGGCCACAAAAGCAGACCCATACTTCTCATGACAGGTAGACTTTGAAGGAAACGAATGCATGAAACAATATGGAGATCATTATGGAACACTCTGAAAATGCTATTTGCCTGGCTGTCTCTAGAATCCATACTTTGAAACACCAACTTGAAGCCAGCATGCAGGTTAGAAAGCAGGGATGCACCGATACCATTTTCTGATCGGCCAGTACCGATACTTTCGGTCAAGTACTCGCCGATACCGATTGCCGATACTTTGTGGTGCGATGTGCGTCAATACAAAATGTATGAACACAAATTGCAGCACAAAGACCAGCATGCAATGTGAACAGGAATGCAATTTCTGTCCAAAACAAATGCGGTTTCCCCACTGGACAGGAGCGGTGAAGGGAGTTTTCCCGCAGCGGAGAGTGGGCATGTGGGGATGTATACCATGGTGGCAGATACTCCATATTCTCAGCGGTAGGAGAGGAGACAAAGACGCCGACATCTGAAATCCCTGCCGATTTCTCTCCTCACCTTGCAGCAATGACAGTTCAGGCTAGAGGACTATTGATGTCACATGGACGGTGCTGACCAATCAGATGCCACAGGGATGTTGGATTCCTATCTCCTGACGCCCGGGACATGTAGTTCCGGGCGCTGGGCAGGTAGTTTCATTCTACCTTTAGGTCTGCTGCGGGCAAGCAGCAGGGCTCACCTGTCAGGTGAGGCAATAGGTGGCAGCGCTGCTGTTGACTGCGTTGCACAGTGCCAGCCTCTCCGCACCCCCGTCGTGTGCTCTCCCCGTTGGGTAGAGGGGAGGGAGAAGAGCGGACGAGTCCCCTCCCCTTCTTGTGCTGACTCGGAAGTGACGTTATGATGTCACTTCCGGGTCCCCGTTGAGAGATTGTAGAGCAATCCCCATAGGAACAGAGGGGAGACATCCAGAGTCTTTTAGACCTTGGATGTCTCGAAGAGAACCTGTCACCAAAAATCATCACATAGGGGAAGTTGTCCCCGTGATTAAAAAAAAACTTTTTTTTTACAATTATAAACAATGAAAGTTACACCCAAGCACATGCCATCCCCCCAAAAAGGCCGGCACCCCCACACATACAAAAACGTACAAAACGTAAAAGCACACGCTGGGACGCCTACGCATCAAACCGTCGATTGCGATACGTTACATATCGCCGCGCACGCCAGAATGAGAGCGATAATTCTAGCACCAGACCTCCTCCGTAATACTAAACTGGTGACCTATAAAGGAGCTTTAAAAGTGTCACCTATAGAAAATACAGGGTACTGAAGCTCCTCGCCATTTCACAAGTGCGCACAAATTTAAGGATGACAAGTTGGATATCTATTTATTCGCTGCAACCTCGGCTTTTAGATTTTACAGAAAATAGGGTCATTTATTGCTTTTTTTGTGCCCTAAAATTAACATACTTGTATTTTTTACTGAAATTTTGCGATAATATGGGACATAAAAAATTGGAACTACCACTATTTTATTCTCTAGGGTCTCTGCTTTCAGGAAATATATATTTGGGTGTTATGCCATCTTCAGGCTTAAAATGATTTTTTAAATGTGTGCAAAAATGGCAAAAACGTCTCTGGCAGCCAAAGGGATAAAGTATAAGCCCTGACCCACCCATTCCTGACGAGCAGCCAATCGGTGCTCAGTACACTGCAAGGTCTCTCTCCTCCTTGCTAGTCCCCGGGTGCAGTGCTGGAGAGAGGGGGGGGGAGGGGGAGGGGGAGGAGATAAACAGCGCAATGTTAAAAATATGACACGTTTAAGTCGCCATAAAGTCTCTTTTGCTTTTAAAACAAGTAGATTGTCATGAGGGACAAGTAGATTGGGGCCCCGATTTAGTCCCTGGACACGTCGTTTATCAAACATTTCCACCCCCCTGTGCCATCTCGCCCGTACTGTCATCGCTGCAAGGAGAGGAGAGAAAGCCGCTTCACAGGTCTGCAGATTTGAAATCCCCACAACTATCTATTCTCTCCTTGCAGCGATGACAGTCCGGGCAAGGCGGCTTCTGATTGGTCAGCACCGTCCATGTGTCCATAACAGGAAGTGAGAGGAAATCCATGCAAACTGGACCCCCCAGATCACCAGAACTAGTGTCCCCATCGGAAGATTTCCCCTCTATCACTTTTCTGGGGACAACCCAAAATGTGGGATCGTCTTTCCCATTCACTTTGGATGATGATGGTAAACAGGACAAACAGAGAGGGGGGATCTCCCCAACAATGGGGGCACAGACAGCAATAAACACTGACAGGGGCTCCAATCATCTCCACTCCATCCAAATCTAAACATGACTTTCCTTTACTTATTTCATTTCTTTTAATATTTAGATTTGTTTTCAGTATTCCTCAGTGATTGTATGACACGGATCTCTTTATGAAGAGTGGGGGAGGGGCGGGGAAGTGATATTTGGGGGATTATAGCTCTGTATTCATTTCCTTTATGAATGGCTGATATGGGGGGGGGGGGGTCTGGCACAGCTGCTGGGGGGATTATTGGGGGGGTTTCTGCACAATGCTGGGGTACTATAGAATGAATACATGGAGAGAAATGAGATGTATTCTGTGCAGGCATGGGGGGGGGGGGGGCAGAAACACTGGAGGGGGGGATGGGGGAAGTTGTAGTAAGGGGGGGCAGAAATACTGGGGTGGAGGACAGATACACTGGGGGGATGGGGGCAGTTGTGGTAACACTGGGGGGGGGGGATGGGGGAAGTTGTGGTAACATGGGGGGGCAGAAACACTGGGGTGGAGGACAGATACACTGGGGGGATGGGGGCAGTTGTGGTATCACTGGGGGGGGATGGGGGAAGTTGTGGTAACATGGGGGGGCAGATACACTGGGGGGATGGGGGCAGTTGTAGGAACACTGGGGGGGGGGGGATGGGGGAAGTTGTGGTAACATGGGGGGGGCAGATACACTGGGGTGATGGGGGCAGTTGTGGTAACACTGAAGGGGGAGGGAAGTTGTGGTAACATGGGGGGGGCAGATACACTGGGGGGATGGGGGCAGTTGTAGGAACACTGGGGGGGGATGGGGGAAGTTGTGGTAACATGGGGGGCAGATACACTGGGGAGAATGGGGGAAGTTGTTGTAACATGGGGGGGCAGAAAAACTGGGGGGGGAATGGGGGAAGTTGTTGTAACACAGGGGGGGGGGGCAGAAACACTGGCGGGATGGGGGAAATTGTTGAAACACGGAGGGAGCAGAAAGACTGGGGGGGGGGATGGGGGAAGTTGTAACACGGGGGGGGCAGAAACACTGGGGGGGGGGGGGATGGAAGAAGTTGTTGTAACACGGGGGGGGGGGGAAGAAACACTGGCAGGATGGGGGAAATTGTTGAAACACGGAGGGAGCAGAAAGACTAGGGGGGGATGGGGGAAGTTGTTGTAACACGGGGGGGGGGGGCAGAAACACTGGGGTGGGAATGGGGGAAGTTGTTGTAACACGGGGGGGGCAGAAACACTGGGGTGGAGGGAAGAAACACTGGGAGGAAGGGGGATGTGGGTAGTTGTTGTAACGGGGGGGGGGGGCGGGAACACTGTCGGGGATGTGGACAGTTGTGGTAACACGGGGGGGGGGGGGAGGATGGGGGCAGTTGTAACACTAGGGGGGGCAGAAACACGGGGGGGATGGGGGCAGTTGTAACACTGGGGAGGAGGGCAAAAACACTGGGGGGGGGGGGCATTGGGGAAGTTGTGGTAAAACGGGGGGGGGGGGGCAGAAAGACTCGGGGAGAAGGTGGGGGCGCTTGTAGAAACACTGGGGGGGCAGAAACAGTGTGGGGGGAAATTGTAATACGGGGGGGCACAGAAAAACTGGGTGGGGGGCCATTGGGGAAGTTGTGGTAAAACAGAGGGGCAGAAAGACTGGGGGAAGGTGGGGGCAGTTGTGGTAACACTGAGGGGGGGCAGAAACACTGGGGGGGGCAGGTTTGGTAAAACTGGGGGGGGGGGCAGTTGAGGTTACACTGGGGGGGTCGAAGCTCCAGGTATGTCCCCCCCCATCATTTATTTGTCTCTCAATAGATAAAATCCCCCCCACATCATCCAGCACTCCCTCGGCCTCTTCCTCCTCCCCACCCCCGGCCTTCTCCTCACCTGGGCTCCCCCGGTCTCCATCTTGCCCACCCCGGACCCCGTTTCTCTCAGCTCCCGTCTGTCTCCTCCATCCCTCCTCGGGCTCCTATTACTCTCTGTGACATCAAAAGATGGCTGCCGAAGGAAAGCCATGTCTATAACGTTTAATGGAGCTGATTGGGAAGGGAGACACCTATGGCGGGGAGCGGTATTACCGCCATGGAACACATACAGGCACAGTGACATCTGGAGGCAGAATTTAGGAAAACCCACTAAAGTCACCACAACACTGATTCATTCTATGGGAAAATCAATAAAATAGCAGATTTAGTTTGGTTTTCAGTAAAAATATGTAGGCCCGAAAAGTGACGCTGTGATTGGCAGAGTGATTAGCTCCACCTCCAGGCTCTGATTGGCAGAGTGATTAGCTCCGCCTCCAGGCTGCCTCTGACCTCACTTCCTTTCTGGTTGTTGAGCGATACAGATCGTCAGAGCGGTTCTCCTGCAACTGACTGCGATCGTTAGCATTTCTATTGCTGATATCATTATATTATTCTTTAGTAGTGGGAAATATTTATATTTTTAGCCACTTTGAGGTCATCCAGCACCATCACGATGCCACGACCTTCACGACGCCCATCCCGTGGAAGGTCTTCACATCAGGTGAACGGAGGGTCTCCGATCGCCCATCGGACGAGGTCCAGGGTCCAACGTCATCGGAGACGGGAGGAGGCCTCCACCCACCGCAGCCGTTCACCAAGAGAGCGAGCCCGGGCCCCTGAGCACCCTCCACCACCGGCCATGGAACAGCGCGCCGGGGCCCCTGAGCACCCCCCAGCCATGGAGCAGCGCGCCGAGGAGGAGGTAATTCTCTGTCCCATCTGTTTGGCAGGTTATGAAGATGGAGAGGACACGACCATCCTGGCCTGCGCTCACGAGTTCCACACCAGCTGTATCCACCGATGGCTTGAAGAGAGCGCCACCTGTCCAATCTGCAGGACTGCTATTCCCAACCAGCAGGACGACCAGCCACTCCTCCCTGAGGACATACAGGAAGTCATGATTGAAGACATCCAGTTTGGATATGAAATAGATGAAAATGGTGATGTAGACTTGCATGTCATTGTATTCCTCAGGGTGCAGGTAATGTAAATGGGAACTGTTACTGTGTACAGTGTATATATTTTTAAATTCTTTATATATTATTTTTAATATTTATATTATATATGTTACATGTTTATCTGTTTTAGCCTTTAAGTAGTTATTGTATTAATGCTTTGAGAAAAAAAAAAAAAAAAAAAAAAAAATTTAAAAACCAAAAACAAAAAAAATTTTATTATTATATATTTTTAGATGTTTTATGATTATAGTAATGTTAACTAATGCTTTGCAACGATGGGGCGCTATTCCCCCCCCACTGACACCAACGATGGGGCGCTATTCCCCCCCACTGACACCAACGATGGGGCGCTATTCCCCCCCCACTGACACCAACGATGGGGCGCTATTCCCCCCCACTGACACCAACGATGGGGCGCAATTCCCCCCCCACTGACACCAACGATGGGGCGCAATTCCCCCCCCACTGACACCAACGATGGGGCGCAATTCCCCCCCACTGACACCAACGATGGGGCGCAATTCCCCCCCCACTGACACCAACGATGGGGCGCAATTCCCCCCCACTGACACCAACGATGGGGCGCAATTCCCCCCCCACTGACACCAACGATGGGGCGCAATTCCCCCCCCACTGACACCAACGATGGGGCGCAATTCCCCCCCCACTGACACCAACGATGGGGCGCAATTCCCCCCCCACTGACACCAACGATGGGGCGCAATTCCCCCCCCACTGACACCAACGATGGGGCGCAATTCCCCCCCCACTGACACCAACGATGGGGCGCAATTCCCCCCCCACTGACACCAACGATGGGGCGCAATTCCCCCCCCACTGACACCAACGATGGGGCGCAATTCCCCCCCCACTGACACCAACGATGGGGCGCAATTCCCCCCCCACTGACACCAACGATGGGGCGCAATTCCCCCCCCACTGACACCAACGATGGGGCGCAATTCCCCCCCCACTGACACCAACGATGGGGCGCAATTCCCCCCCCACTGACACCAACGATGGGGCGCAATTCCCCCCCACTGACACCAACGATGGGGCGCAATTCCCCCCCCACTGACACCAACGATGGGGCGCAATTCCCCCCCCACTGACACCAACGATGGGGCGCAATTCCCCCCCCACTGACACCAACGATGGGGCGCAATTCCCCCCCCACTGACACCAACGATGGGGCGCAATTCCCCCCCCACTGACACCAACGATGGGGCGCAATTCCCCCCCCACTGACACCAACGATGGGGCGCAATTCCCCCCCCACTGACACCAACGATGGGGCGCAATTCCCCCCCCACTGACACCAACGATGGGGCGCAATTCCCCCCCCACTGACACCAACGATGGGGCGCAATTCCCCCCCCACTGACACCAACGATGGGGCGCAATTCCCCCCCCACTGACACCAACGATGGGGCGCAATTCCCCCCCCACTGACACCAACGATGGGGCGCAATTCCCCCCCCACTGACACCAACGATGGGGCGCAATTCCCCCCCCACTGACACCAACGATGGGGGCGCAATTCCCCCCCCACTGACACCAACGATGGGGCGCAATTCCCCCCCCACTGACACCAACGATGGGGCGCAATTCCCCCCCCACTGACACCAACGATGGGGCGCAATTCCCCCCCCACTGACACCAACGATGGGGCGCAATTCCCCCCCACTGACACCAACGATGGGGCGCAATTCCCCCCCCACTGACACCAACGATGGGGCGCAGGGGCGCAATTCCCCCCCCACTGACGCCAACGATGGGGCGCAATTCCCCCCCCCACTGACGCCAACGATGGGGCGCAATTCCCCCCCCCACTGACGCCAACGATGGGGCGCAATTCCCCCCCCACTGACGCCAACGATGGGGCGCAATTCCCCCCCCACTGACGCCAACGATGGGGCGCAATTCCCCCCCCACTGACGCCAACGATGGGGCGCAATTCCCCCCCCACTGACGCCAACGATGGGGCGCAATTCCCCCCCCACTGACGCCAACGATGGGGCGCAATTCCCCCCCCCACTGACGCCAACGATGGGGCGCAATTCCCCCCCCACTGACGCCAACGATGGGGCGCAATTCCCCCCCCACTGACGCCAACGATGGGGCGCAATTCCCCCCCCACTGACGCCAACGATGGGGCGCAATTCCCCCCCCACTGACGCCAACGATGGGGCGCAATTCCCCCCCCACTGACGCCAACGATGGGGCGCAATTCCCCCCCCACTGACGCCAACGATGGGGCGCAATTCCCCCCCCACTGACGCCAACGATGGGGCGCAATTCCCCCCCCACTGACGCCAACGATGGGGCGCAATTCCCCCCCCACTGACGCCAACGATGGGGCGCAATTCCCCCCCCCACTGACGCCAACGATGGGGCGCAATTCCCCCCCCCGCTGACGCCAACGATGGGGCGCAATTCCCCCCCCCGCTGACGCCAACGATGGGGCGCAATTCCCCCCCCCGCTGACGCCAACGATGGGGCGCAATTCCCCCCCCCGCTGACGCCAACGATGGGGCGCAATTCCCCCCCCCGCTGACGCCAACGATGGGGCGCAATTCCCCCCCCCGCTGACGCCAACGATGGGGCGCAATTCCCCCCCCCGCTGACGCCAACGATGGGGCGCAATTCCCCCCCCCGCTGACGCCAACGATGGGGCGCAATTCCCCCCCCCGCTGACGCCAACGATGGGGCGCAATTCCCCCCCCCCGCTGACGCCAACGATGGGGCGCAATTCCCCCCCCCCGCTGACGCCAACGATGGGGCGCAATTCCCCCCCCCCGCTGACGCCAACGATGGGGCGCAATTCCCCCCCCCGCTGACGCCAACGATGGGGCGCAATTCCCCCCCCCGCTGACGCCAACGATGGGGCGCAATTCCCCCCCCCGCTGACGCCAACGATGGGGCGCAATTCCCCCCCCCGCTGACGCCAACGATGGGGCGCAATTCCCCCCCCCCGCTGACGCCAACGATGGGGCGCAATTCCCCCCCCCCGCTGACGCCAACGATGGGGCGCAATTCCCCCCCCCCGCTGACGCCAACGATGGGGCGCAATTCCCCCCCCCCGCTGACGCCAACGATGGGGCGCAATTCCCCCCCCCCGCTGACGCCAACGATGGGGCGCAATTCCCCCCCCCCGCTGACGCCAACGATGGGGCGCAATTCCCCCCCCCCGCTGACGCCAACGATGGGGCGCAATTCCCCCCCCCCGCTGACGCCAACGATGGGGCGCAATTCCCCCCCCCCGCTGACGCCAACGATGGGGCGCAATTCCCCCCCCCCGCTGACGCCAACGATGGGGCGCAATTCCCCCCCCCCGCTGACGCCAACGATGGGGCGCAATTCCCCCCCCCGCTGACGCCAACGATGGGGCGCAATTCCCCCCCCCCGCTGACGCCAACGATGGGGCGCAATTCCCCCCCCGCTGACGCCAACGATGGGGCGCAATTCCCCCCCCGCTGACGCCAACGATGGGGCGCAATTCCCCCCCCCGCTGACGCCAACGATGGGGCGCAATTCCCCCCCCGCTGACGCCAACGATGGGGCGCAATTCCCCCCCCGCTGACGCCAACGATGGGGCGCAATTCCCCCCCCCGCTGACGCCAACGATGGGGCGCAATTCCCCCCCCCGCTGACGCCAACGATGGGGCGCAATTCCCCCCCCGCTGACGCCAACGATGGGGCGCAATTCCCCCCCCGCTGACGCCAACGATGGGGCGCAATTCCCCCCCCGCTGACGCCAACGATGGGGCGCAATTCCCCCCCCCGCTGACGCCAACGATGGGGCGCAATTCCCCCCCCCGCTGACGCCAACGATGGGGCGCAATTCCCCCCCCGCTGACGCCAACGATGGGGCGCAATTCCCCCCCCGCTGACGCCAACGATGGGGCGCAATTCCCCCCCCGCTGACGCCAACGATGGGGCGCAATTCCCCCCCCGCTGACGCCAACGATGGGGCGCAATTCCCCCCCCCGCTGACGCCAACGATGGGGCGCAATTCCCCCCCCGCTGACGCCAACGATGGGGCGCAATTCCCCCCCCGCTGACGCCAACGATGGGGCGCAATTCCCCCCCCGCTGACGCCAACGATGGGGCGCAATTCCCCCCCCGCTGACGCCAACGATGGGGCGCAATTCCCCCCCCGCTGACGCCAACGATGGGGCGCAATTCCCCCCCCGCTGACGCCAACGATGGGGCGCAATTCCCCCCCCGCTGACGCCAACGATGGGGCGCAATTCCCCCCCCGCTGACGCCAACGATGGGGCGCAATTCCCCCCCCGCTGACGCCAACGATGGGGCGCAATTCCCCCCCCGCTGACGCCAACGATGGGGCGCAATTCCCCCCCCGCTGACGCCAACGATGGGGCGCAATTCCCCCCCCGCTGACGCCAACGATGGGGCGCAATTCCCCCCCCGCTGACGCCAACGATGGGGCGCAATTCCCCCCCCGCTGACGCCAACGATGGGGCGCAATTCCCCCCCCGCTGACGCCAACGATGGGGCGCAATTCCCCCCCCGCTGACGCCAACGATGGGGCGCAATTCCCCCCCCGCTGACGCCAACGATGGGGCGCAATTCCCCCCCCGCTGACGCCAACGATGGGGCGCAATTCCCCCCCCGCTGACGCCAACGATGGGGCGCAATTCCCCCCCCGCTGACGCCAGACGCCAACGATGGGGCGCAGTTCCCCCCCCGCTGACGCCAACGATGGGGCGCAGTTCCCCCCCCCGCTGACGCCAACGATGGGGCGCAGTTCCCTCCCCCGCTGACGCCAACGATGGGGCGCAGTTCCCCCCCCCCCGCTGACGCCAACGATGGGGCGCAGTTCCCCCCCCCCGCTGACGCCAACGATGGGGCGCAGTTCCCCCCCCCCGCTGACGCCAACGATGGGGCGCAGTTCCCCCCCCCCGCTGACGCCAACGATGGGGCGCAGTTCCCCCCCCGCTGACGCCAACGATGGGGCGCAGTTCCCCCCCCCCGCTGACGCCAACGATGGGGCGCAGTTCCCCCCCCGCTGACGCCAACGATGGGGCGCAGTTCCCCCCCCCGCTGACGCCAACGATGGGGCGCAGTTCCCCCCCCGCTGACGCCAACGATGGGGCACAATTCCTCCCCGCTGACACCAACGATGGGGCACTATTCCTCCCCGCTGACACCAACGATGGGGCACTATTCCTCCCACTGTCACTATTGATGAGCGATGTGAATGGAGGTTTTTTTTTTCAAGGAATTTGCTTTTTTTTCTGGCCCTTGGGGCAATATTCTTCTCACTGACGTTAATGATGGGACATAATTCCTCTCACTGAAACCAGTGATGGAGCACTATTCCTGCAACTGACACCAACACTGAGGCACTATTCCTCCCACTGACACCAACAATGGGGCTCTATTCCTCCCACTGACACCAACAATGGGGCTCTATTCCTCCCACTGACACCAACAATGGGGCTCTATTCCTCCCACTGACACCAACGATGGGGCTCTATTCCTCCCACTGACACCAACGATGGGGCTCTATTCCTCCCACTGACACCAACGATGGGGCTCTATTCCTCCCACTGACACCAACGATGGGGCTCTATTCCTCCCACTGACACCAACGATGGGGCTCTATTCCTCCCACTGACACAAACGATGGGGCTCTATTCCTCCCACTGACACCAACGATGGGGCTCTATTCCTCCCACTGACACCAACGATGGGGCTCTATTCCTCCCACTGACACCAACGATGGGGCTCTATTCCTCCCACTGACACCAACGATGGGGCTCTATTCCTCCCACTGACACCAACGATGGGGCTCTATTCCTCCCACTGACACCAACGATGGGGCTCTATTCCTCCCACTGACACCAACGATGGGGCTCTATTCCTCCCACTGACACCAACGATGGGGCTCTATTCCTCCCACTGACACCAACGATGGGGCTCTATTCCTCCCACTGACACCAACGATGGGGCTCTATTCCTCCCACTGACACCAACGATGGGGCTCTATTCCTCCCACTGACACCAACGATGGGGCTCTATTCCTCCCACTGACACCAACGATGGGGCTCTATTCCTCCCACTGACACCAACGATGGGGCTCTATTCCTCCCACTGACACCAACGATGGGGCTCTATTCCTCCCACTGACACCAACGATGGGGCTCTATTCCTCCCACTGACACCAACGATGGGGCTCTATTCCTCCCACTGACACCAACGATGGGGCTCTATTCCTCCCACTGACACCAACGATGGGGCTCTATTCCTCCCACTGACACCAACGATGGGGCTCTATTCCTCCCACTGACACCAACGATGGGGCTCTATTCCTCCCACTGACACCAACGATGGGGCTCTATTCCTCCCACTGACACCAACGATGGGGCTCTATTCCTCCCACTGACACCAACGATGGGGCTCTATTCCTCCCACTGACACCAACGATGGGGCTCTATTCCTCCCACTGACACCAACGATGGGGCTCTATTCCTCCCACTGACACCAACGATGGGGCTCTATTCCTCCCACTGACACCAACGATGGGGCTCTATTCCTCCCACTGACACCAACGATGGGGCTCTATTCCTCCCACTGACACCAACGATGGGGCTCTATTCCTCCCACTGACACCAACGATGGGGCTCTATTCCTCCCACTGACACCAACGATGGGGCGCTACTCCTCCCCACTGGCACCAACGATGGGGCGCTACTCCTCCCCACTGGCACCAACGATGGGGCGCTATTCCTCCCCACTGGCACCAACGATGGGCGCTATTCCTCCCCACTGGCACCAACGATGGGGCGCTATTCCTCCCCACTGGCACCAACGATGGGGCGCTATTCCTCCCCACTGGCACCAACGATGGGGCGCTATTCCTCCCCACTGGCACCAACGATGGGGCGCTATTCCTCCCCACTGGCACCAACGATGGGGCGCTATTCCTCCCCACTGGCACCAACGATGGGGCGCTGTGCCTCCCCACTGGCACCAACGATGGGGCGCTGTGCCTCCCCACTGGCACCAACGATGGGGCGCTGTGCCTCCCCACTGGCACCAACGATGGGGCGCTGTGCCTCCCCACTGGCACCAACGATGGGGCGCTGTGCCTCCCCACTGGCACCAACGATGGGGCGCTGTGCCTCCCCACTGGCACCAACGATGGGGCGCTGTGCCTCCCCACTGGCACCAACGATGGGGCGCTGTGCCTCCCCACTGGCACCAACGATGGGGCGCTGTGCCTCCCCACTGGCACCAACGATGGGGCGCTGTGCCTCCCCACTGGCACCAACGATGGGGCGCTGTGCCTCCCCACTGGCACCAACGATGGGGCGCTGTGCCTCCCCACTGGCACCAACGATGGGGCGCTGTGCCTCCCCACTGGCACCAACGATGGGGCGCTGTGCCTCCCCACTGGCACCAACGATGGGGCGCTGTGCCTCCCCACTGCACCAACGATGGGGCGCTGTGCCTCCCCACTGGCACCAACGATGGGGCGCTGTGCCTCCCCACTGGCACCAACGATGGGGCGCTGTGCCTCCCCACTGGCACCAACGATGGGGCGCTGTGCCTCCCCACTGGCACCAACGATGGGGCGCTGTGCCTCCCCACTGGCACCAACGATGGGGCGCTGTGCCTCCCCACTGGCACCAACGATGGGGCGCTGTGCCTCCCCACTGGCACCAACGATGGGGCGCTGTGCCTCCCCACTGGCACCAACGATGGGGCGCTGTGCCTCCCCACTGGCACCAACGATGGGGCGCTGTGCCTCCCCACTGGCACCAACGATGGGGCGCTGTGCCTCCCCACTGGCACCAACGATGGGGCGCTGTGCCTCCCCACTGGCACCAACGATGGGCGCTGTGCCTCCCCACTGGCACCAACGATGGGGCGCTGTGCCTCCCCACTGGCACCAACGATGGGGCGCTGTGCCTCCCCACTGGCACCAACGATGGGGCGCTGTGCCTCCCCACTGGCACCAACGATGGGGCGCTGTGCCTCCCCACTGGCACCAACGATGGGGCGCTGTGCCTCCCCACTGGCACCAACGATGGGGCGCTGTGCCTCCCCACTGGCACCAACGATGGGGCGCTGTGCCTCCCCACTGGCACCAACGATGGGGCGCCATTCCTCCCCACTGGCACCAACGATGGGGCGCCATTCCTCCCCACTGGCACCAACGATGGGGCACTATTTCTGCAGCACTGACATGTTTACTCTGACAGCAACAGGCTGTTGCCCTCACAATATACAGGTCAGTCCTTGCAGTGCTGCAGGAGGAGATTTCTCATCCGCAGTTAAAAAAAGAACATATATGCCCAAGCATGGGGGCCGGGGGCGGTCAGTGGGTGGATCGCTCCTATGCTTTGGCATATATTTTTTTCACTTTTCTTCTGGTACAGAGTTCATCATCCACATTGATCCATGTGAATAGAGGAAACTGACACCAATGATGGGGCACTATTCCTCCCCACTGACACCAACGATGGGGCACTATTCCTCCCCACTGAAACCAACGATGGGGCACTATTCCTCCCACTGATACCAACGATGAGGTACTATTCCTCCCACTGACACCAACAATGGGGCACTATTCCTCCCCACTGACACCAACGATGGGGCACTATTCCTCCCCACTGACACCAACGATGGGGCACTATTCCTCCCCACTGACACCAACGATGGGGCACTATTCCTCCCCACTGACACCAACGATGGGGCACTATTCCTCCCCACTGGCACCAACGATGGGGCACTATTCCTCCCCACTGGCACCAACGATGGGGCACTATTCCTCCCCACTGGCACCAACGATGGGGCACTATTCCTCCCCACTGGCACCAACGATGGGGCACTATTCCTCCCCACTGGCACCAACGATGGGGCACTATTCCTCCCCACTGGCACCAACGATGGGGCGCTATTCCTCCCCACTGGCACCAACGATGGGGCGCTATTCCTCCCCACTGGCACCAACGATGGGGCGCTATTCCTCCCCACTGGCACCAACGATGGGGCGCTATTCCTCCCCACTGGCACCAACGATGGGGCGCTATTCCTCCCCACTGGCACCAACGATGGGGCGCTATTCCTCCCCACTGGCACCAACGATGGGGCGCTATTCCTCCCCACTGGCACCAACGATGGGGCGCTATTCCTCCCCACTGGCACCAACGATGGGGCGCTATTCCTCCCCACTGGCACCAACGATGGGGCGCTATTCCTCCCCACTGGCACCAACGATGGGGCGCTATTCCTCCCCACTGGCACCAACGATGGGGCGCTATTCCTCCCCACTGGCACCAACGATGGGGCGCTATTCCTCCCCACTGGCACCAACGATGGGGCGCTATTCCTCCCCACTGGCACCACGATGGGGCGCTATTCCTCCCCACTGGCACCAACGATGGGGCGCTATTCCTCCCCACTGGCACCAACGATGGGGCGCTATTCCTCCCCACTGGCACCAACGATGGGGCGCTATTCCTCCCCACTGGCACCAACGATGGGGCGCTATTCCTCCCCACTGGCACCAACGATGGGGCGCTATTCCTCCCCACTGGCACCAACGATGGGGCGCTATTCCTCCCCACTGGCACCAACGATGGGGCGCTATTCCTCCCCACTGGCACCAACGATGGGGCGCTATTCCTCCCCACTGGCACCAACGATGGGGCGCTATTCCTCCCCACTGGCACCAACGATGGGGCGCTATTCCTCCCCACTGGCACCAACGATGGGGCGCTATTCCTCCCCACTGGCACCAACGATGGGGCGCTATTCCTCCCCACTGGCACCAACGATGGGGCGCTATTCCTCCCCACTGGCACCAACGATGGGGCGCTATTCCTCCCCACTGGCACCAACGATGGGGCGCTATTCCTCCCCACTGGCACCAACGATGGGGCGCTATTCCTCCCCACTGGCACCAACGATGGGGCGCTATTCCTCCCCACTGGCACCAACGATGGGGCGCTATTCCTCCCCACTGGCACCAACGATGGGGCGCTATTCCTCCCCACTGGCACCAACGATGGGGCGCTATTCCTCCCCACTGGCACCAACGATGGGGCGCTATTCCTCCCCACTGGCACCAACGATGGGGCGCTATTCCTCCCCACTGGCACCAACGAGGGCTATTCCTCCCTCCCCACTGGCACCAACCGATGGCGCTATTCCTCCCCACTGGCACCCAACGATGGGGCGCTATGCCTCCTCCCCAACTGGCACCAACGATGGG